>NW_005179286.1:44638-78007 GCF_000350225.1 Chondrus crispus
CACACCCCCAAATCGCGCACTGACAACTACCCGATGTTGCCTGGAGCGGTACCGCCCCAAAACCCCCAACGTTCCGACGATATGGACACATCGTTGACCCATCCAAAAAAACACAAACTTCAACCCAGACTATTCCTCGGCCGATACTTACACCTCCCTGACCCCGACCACTACGCGGTACCTAACCCCAACGCTAACGCGATACTGCGTTGTGGCGCGGTCGATTTCAAACCATACGACTCAAATCGAGACCCAGTCTCTACACCACTCCTCTTAGGCCTGACTTACCCCAATTCTGCACCGCCTGTCGTTTGCAATACATCACCCGCCACCGCCATCTATGTCCACCCATGCCCTGACACCCAGTATCCTCCCCGGCCTTTCAGCTTACAGCAACTACAGAACCACAAGCACCCTATACCCCCATCGCCACCTCTCTCAGCAACCTCAAAGCCGCTCAAAAAAGCCAGAGACGCACACCTCCGGGAACAATCCAGGAACTCCGAATTTGACGGCCTCAAAAGCCCGTGGGCCCATCCGCTACGCCCCACGCATTGACTTCCCCTTATCATAACTGACATTCTCTTCAAATTCACCCTTCATCTAAAACGTGACGAAAGTGGAAATCCGTCAAGCCGAAAAACACAGTGCACAGCACGCGGCGACCGGCAAAATTGCACATGTCCACTATGATCCTGGTAGCATCTCCAGCCCCGTCGCTGACCGTGATGCTGTCCGCGCAGCGCTCGCCTTTGCCGCCGGCAACGACCTCATAGCCGAACACGGGGACCTCGAGTCTGCCTTCCTGCACGATCTTTTTGGCCCCGGACGAACCCATCTACTTTCATCAATACCCCCGCCTCGACGGCACACTCAAATACCCACAGCTCGTCGGCCTCATCACAGGCATTTTTCATAGTACAAAACAAGCGTGCCGCACTTTTACAAGCGGTCTCGCCAACTCCCTCCAACTATGGAAGTTTGAACAACTCTCCCACGACAACTGCACGTTTACTCTCTGCAGCCCCTGCAAAAAAGTGCTTGTTTTCTTCGTAATCACCATCGATAATTTTCTCGTAGTCACCAATCGTTGTACACCGAAAAGACTCGATTGGGGACTTTGACGCTCACATTAAATCACTGCCAAGCATGGAACTGGATTATAGTCCTAAATAATAATAAATAAAATCGCCTTAGGCGAGTACAGACGGATCTTGACACATTCCTTAAAGTAATTTTGTGGTGCGTGAATACTTCTCCTTGTTTAGTCTCGTTCTGCACTACGCTTAGGAGCCTTGGGTTACTTGGTAGGTCTACCAAGTTTCTGAATGTCTACTTAAGTTTGTGTTAATGTAAATCGTCTGTGAGTGGGAACCACCACCACATCCACAACCGCAACAGCCAGTTGATCGTAGTCTCTTGGACGGAAGGCCAACGAAGGTCAACCAAAGCCATTAGTTACCACACCACCCACCCCTTTAGTGGATTTGTGAGCTTTTGGGAGTCTCTGTAATTCTGCCGCAGAGCTTGTGCGGGTGACCAAAATAAAGCACAAGGTCGTGGGATGGATATCATTACACGATTGGAAGGTCGTAGGCAAGCGTGAATAGGGCTGATTACTGAACACAATTACGAAGAGAGGTCCAAAATTCCGTCAAAAGGTTTTCTTTACTCGCTTTAGATTCACAGTCATGGGATATGAGCTGCTGTGCGTCTTCCGCCGAATCACTGCGTGCAGGTTTATGAGCACCCCGTTGACGAGAAACTTTTTCATGACGTACAAGTCGAAACGCAATCATCTGCGCAGGAAATAAATGCTTCGGAAACCTGGTGTTACAATATTACCTGAACAATCTACAGAAAGCAATATTGCTAGGCACTCACAAACATCTCGTGACATACAACACTCTCGCTTTCTCGCTTTTTAAACCCAATCAAAGAACGTGACGTCAGACGAAGACGTACAAATATCGGAAAATGGTGTCATTGTCTGCTACAACTGCGAACAGTAGTTTAAATCAGAGCGAGGATGATATATCATAGGGCATATTGCCGGGAACTGTTGAGAAACAATGAAAAGATGCCGAATGCATACGCGGGAGGGGTATGTCATGAATTGTTGCCGTCTCAGGATAGAAATATTTCCTTTATCTGGGATGAAGTCGTTACAGAACGCATCCACGCATCAAATGGGTCAGTTTTTCCAGTCGCAGTAGGTTGATCGCCCGCGAAAAAGCGAAGGAACTACCAAAAGCCGGCATTTTCTGAGTTGGAAGGATATATACAGGAAATCTTTGACTCTTTTGCACATAAAAATCTCGTAGCACAGTATAGCAGGCATGAGGTTACACCTTGTTCAGAAATATAGCGTCAGATGTGATAAACCATTTGAGACTTACATTACAAAGCAAATCAATTTCATGTGGTGGGGACATGAAATAACTTCTGTAACTTGGGAGCATATTGGGAGTCTCATCGAGGACTCGAATGCCACAAGTGATATATATGGAGGCAATTGCTAATTTATTACACCGCCCAAGCAAACAAGAATATCAGCAATACAAACACAGAAATTCTGCCCCCTTAATTCCTGAAATCCATTTCTGAAAAAATCGAAAATGTTTTCTAAAACGTTTCCGCAAAACATATATTTTCGTATGCGGGAGTACTAGAAGGAAAACGTATGCAGTATTTCCAATTACTTTACAGTTCGCTCATCGTCGCAACGACGGCGATCAAAGTAGCCCCCAAGTGCACGATGGGTCGGGAGAGGCAAAAGGACCATCACACGTCTTTTTTAAGCCATCAAAAAGTCCTTTCACACATAGTGTTTTGCCATTCTGTTCGCAGACGATCCAAAATTGCTGACTCAGCATTCCGTAACACCAAAACAACTGTCACCTTGGCGGTGTGTCGCATAAACACCCCCACACGGAGGAGGGGTGTTCGCGGCTTGTTCGGCGGGAGACCCTGGATCGGCGTACCGCGGGTGTTGAACCAACCAACACCACCGGAAGCGGGCCGGTATCGGGTGGTAGAGCGTGGTCACCACGCTGCCGACGGTCGGCGGGGACGCGCGCGTAGGCGGGCAGATCGACGCCTCGACGCCCCGGAGCAGTACCGGTTGACGATCCGGTACTGACGGGCGGAGGCGGATCGCAGCTCGCCGCGGTGTCGCGCGCGTCCACTACCCGCTCGGTGGTACTTACTCGCGGAACGGCGGTGTGAGTAGAGTAAGCTCGGTGGTCGACAGTCGGTGGAGGATTGCCTGTCCTTCTCCCCTCCCCTCCGCCCGCGGTCGCTCCCTATATTTATTGTACAAGTTAATTAACCGTCTACAGTGCAGTACGGACTGTGCTGTAGTCGGCTTACTGTAGACAGTGCGGGCCGGCCCGCACTGTAATGCTGTCAGCCGTCGGGGCTGACAGCACACGTGTACTACACGTGGGGTACACGTGTTGGTGCGCGCGCTGTAAGGTATGCGCGCGCACGCTGTAATGTCCGTACCTTACAGCGTTAGATCTAATTCTAAATCTAATATAACGACGTCGGTAGTTATGCTACACTGTGAAAATCTCACATGCTCTAATCGACTATCAGTACGGCATGATATGAAAACCCGCTTTTGAGAACCAGATTTCTCTTTTAACTACAGCGTATTCACTAACCTGGACTTTCTACATCACTTCCGATTTAGGCCCACATGCTTATTTAGTTTCGTTCATGGGCTGGCCACCAACGAAACTCAGAACTGCGAAAACATTTGTCACGGAAGACATGAAACAACAGTTTATTTCTGAAAGGGAAGAACTTTTCCCACGTTGTATACACCAAAAAAGGAAGGCTCTTCCTAATTGTGTGGGTTTTACAGATGGGGCCGTGTTAGGCATTGCCAGACCAACCGGAAGCCTTGTCCAACTTGTTGCTTATAACGAGCCTAAGAGAACGCATGCGATCAAGTACCGACCTGTGACCCCACTGTTGGTCTAGTTCAGCACTTAGATGGACAGCTCGACGGCCGCCGTCATGATTGGACGATATATGCTCAACCGGATGAACGAAACTCTACTTAGGGGTATGTATGTGCAAGAAAAGAGGTATTGTATTTATAGTAACTAGGGGCACAGTTCCCGATGGTTCATTGGTGTCCCATTTCAGCGCTCATATATATCTCCTGCTCAGATTGCGTTTTAGAGAGCGAAGTCTGCTCTGTTGCGCGCTGGCGCCATTTAGCGGCCTCATGCGGCCATCCTTGACGACTGGGCCCTGCTGACCGTGGTCTCTCTCGGATACGTGGGGTATATCTGATCGAACCTTGTATGACTTTCAGGTCCACTACACATTTAGTTTGTAACTAATCTTAAGACGCGGATGTTATCCGTTTATATCCGGACCCGTCCGTGGCGATCTAACACTCTCCCGATCTGTGTCGCGCGGTACATGCCCCGCGCGCCACTAACGCCGAACCAGCTCTATAAAAGGTGTCGCCTCGACTCTTCGAATCACAGGCGAAACACGAGAATATCATCGAAAAGGACTTGCACAGCCGTTGACCACCAGGATCATCATCTTTGTTCGCTCTGAGCAAAATTCGCCCTAGTGGTCCGGTACGTTGGTCCTCGCAGCCGTTGCGTGGGACAGAAATTTCTGCTGTGTCATTTCGCGTATGAACACTCACCACACGTCTCTTCCCGACTCTTCGCACCACGCTCCACTCAAGAATCGACCAGCGGGCAGGCTCACGCATCAAGCATGCTTGGCAACAACCTAACCGCTACTGTGAAATCCGCCTCGGTGCCCGAATTGGCACCTATTGCTGCGCCCAACTTGCGTAGCGTCGACCGTGTGAAGATCGCTCGCTTTTTTGAAAGAAACCGAGCGCAATGAGATCCGAATCTCCGTGAAGAAGGGCGACGTTCCGTCCTTTAAGGCGTTTCCTTACATGACGAGCATCGACAGCACACTTCTCAAGTTTTTTTCATGGGAAAGTTTGATTCTGTGGCCCGACCGTCTCTAATGTCAAAGGTGGTATGGATGAAAAGATCACGTCATACGTGCACTCGCTGGTCCCCCGTTCTGACTCCGCCTTTTTCAAACCCATTATCGTCGAATCAGCACTCTCCGGCTTTGCCATGCAACCCAAGATCCTGGACGGCGACGATTGCATCACCTCTTTCTGTGCGGACTTCTTCGAGCACTTGGGGAGAATTGGCTGGGCTCGTTTCCAGAAGAGCACTCGATGAAATCCGTGCGTCTCCTCCGCGCACGCTTGGAATCACCGAGCCTGAAGAAAGAGATGCCCAAACGATTCGACTACGACAAATCGCCGGAGAAGTCGGTCAAGGTTTTCATCAAGTTTCTAATTCAGGAGGCAAATCAAATGCTAGGCATACAGAACTACTAGTGGTAATACTGCGTTTGTTGAGCCGACCCCAACCAAGGCTAATAATCGCACGAAGGACGGCCCAAAAAGCACCGACACACCGACTCCGGCCCCAATGCTGAGGAAAAAGCCCGTGTGCCTGTATCCACCGCACAAGTAATAAGGCTTTCGTCACCACCTCCAGGACTGCAAGAATTTTCGCAAAGAGTAAAATAAAAAGCTCTTTGAAGAACTACAAGCCAACAAGAAGGATGGGATCATGCCTGCTTCCGGCAATTCCGACAATGACACTCAGTCGAGCGTCATATTTTCAGAAACATTTTGCAACATGGAACCCACTACTATTTGCGCCGATATTAGCGCTGACACCACGGTCATGGACAGCGCCATGCTGTAAAAAAGCAGGAAAGCCGGAATCGACATCCAGGTCGAGAAGCCCACGCTACTAAGCACATTTACGTTGGCCGCACGCAACCCGGATGGCTCTGCGACGACGATTTCCCGGGATGATGCCGCCACACTCGACACGCAGCTCCGAATTCGCCATACGTCTGCGCTAATCCTTCGTGGCCTCTGTAGGCTCGTCACTCCGCAAGCAGTCGGCAAGCCACTGCTAGGGCGTCCTGTGCTCGATGCTCTCAGTCTTCATTGCCATAAGGTCGTCGTTGCTGGTGCCGACCGACTTGTCGAAGCCGTCGACGTCTTCTCTCTTGTCGGAAATCAGTTGGACTTCGGCCGAGGTCGAATTGGGCTGGTACTAGATGAGGGCTTTCACGCTGATGGAGGCTCTGATGATGCTGAACTCGGTGAGACCGACGATTCGCTGCATCCGGGCCGTGAAAGTCCTCTTGAGAAGGAACGCGTTCTCAAGGCGAAGTTACATACGACAAGATCAAGACAAGGGACTCTCCCACTCACGCTGCCAAAACGTCGAGAAGTTAAGTCGACAAATCAGTGACCTCAACAAGCTGAACCTCGACCCCGGCAAGCAGGTCGCAATTGAGCGGCTCCGTGTGCTACTCAAACCGGATTCCATTCCTGTCCGAGCTAAGCAGCGGCGTTACCCTCAGCCATTGCGAGAGTTCATGACTCGCTACGTTCGTGAACTGCTCAAGCCTGGCTTTTCCAAGAAAGTATCTTTTCTTGAATGGGACTCGGCACCACTCGTCGTTTCCAAGCCCCCAATTGCCGTGTACCGACTCACAATAGACTATCGCCCTGTCAACGCTGCAACTCGGCCAACGTTCCGGCCTATTCTAAACATGGAGGTTGAGCTCGCCAACACCCATGGCTCCAAAGCTTTTTCCGGTAGCCAATTTTTCAGCAGTTACTGGCCAGCACCGCTACACCCAGACAGGCAGTCACTACTCGCCTTCAGTACACCAAACGGCTTAGAAATGCTTCTTGGCACCACACAAGGCGCTTGCAACTCGGCTGCGAACTTTTAGGCAAATTTTGAACTGTGCCTCACAGAGATCAAGGCGATTTTAAAGGCATAGATTGGACATTTCATGTTGTTTGCCACCGATGAGTCCCACGAGCTTCGCATCCTTCGCCAATTTACGAGATATGTCGATATCGGTGGCTTACCATCTGGCCGTCTAAATCAGACCTCTCCCTATCCCACGACACTTGGTTCGGCCGCATCATAGACCCATACGGTGTCAGCTTCCACCCCAAGAGCATTGCCGGTCTCATTACTTTCGACCCGGCCACGCTCAGCCGGTGAGATATGCGAGTACGTTCACGGCGTCAACCGGGTATCTTCAAGCATTCCTAGCTTCGCAGAACGTGTGTTTCGGCTTCGTCAACTGCCTGAGTCCTCGTATGCCAGAGCAGAGGGCAGTCAAAAGAGGATGTCCATTACCAAGATCACTCTCACCTACTTGGGCTGTAACGAAAAGCACGCCAACGCTCTCGACGATCTCTAGGAACAGCTCCAACAGTCGACTTGAATCGCATACTGCAACGCAATGCGACCCAAGGACCTTTATAAGCCGCTCCCTGACCAAGAACACCTACCTATTTCGTTCCTAAGCTCCTTCACGGAACTCGAGGAGCACTAGTCTATCTATGAGCGTGAGGCCTCGCGGTCGTTCAAGCCTTTCGCAAGTTGGACTATCTGCTCTCGTGTGCCTCAACCACACATATGCTCACGGATCACCGGAGCCTCCTGTTCGTTCTCAACCCTGTCGCCATGGAGCCTTCGCTCGGGCCTCAAAAAGTTATCAAGTTCGTACGCTGGGCCCTCTATCTCATCGCGATCAACTCCCGCATCGAGCTTGTACCTGGATCCTCTAACACCTGTCGGGACATCATGACGCGCTGGATATGCGAGTACCGCAAGAAGCCGGCTATCCATGGCATCGCTCCAGCAATCTGGTTCAGCGAAGATGCAACTCCGCCGGACTGTGACGTGTTTAAATGGCCTTTATGGGCTGATGTTAAAGCCGTGGAAAAGGAATACGCCGACAAGGCCCCGCCGCGTGCCACAACGGACAACGCTAACTCGTTAGTCGTCAAGGGGGAGGCCTGTATTCCCTATGACGCAGTCAACCTCAAGAGTTGCTCTCTCCCTTTCGAGAATGCTGGAAATGCCGGACGGCCCGGCGTTGATCCCACTCGGTACGCGTTGTGCAATGTCTTCATTTGGACTGACAAGCAAGCAGACGTACGCACTTTTGTATCATCTTGCCAGTTCTGTCTCATGTCCAAGAGAAGCGATAGGGTCCAGCGTCCGCTCTCAATAACGCTTCACGCCACAAAGCCCAAAACGAGCATTCACTTGGACTACCTCTTCATGGACGAAAGCGACAAATTTGTCCTCGTCGTCAAAGACGTCCTCACCTGATAAATCTGGCTGGAACGAAATGCGTCAACAAACTCCCAACACTCCGCAGACGTTCTCACTCGCTGGAACTGTGTCTTCCCTGCACCCGACGTTTGGGTCTCGGAGCAGCGGACGCATTTTAAGAACGAAGTTTTTGAGCATCTCACAACATCACAGCATTCTGCACAACCTAACAATCGCATTCTCGCCATGGTTGAACGGCACCGTTGATTCCGTCACGCGATCCGTCCTGTCTGCCACAAGGGCCATGCTAGCCGAGCTGAAGTTGGCGCCGCAAGATTAGGACTCGGTTCTCACCACCATTTCCTCGGCTCTCAACGAGGCGAGCCCCGATCGCTTTGGATATCCTTCTGATAGAATCTACCACAGCCCACTCAATGGGATGACTGGAATCGATCCTAAGCATCAATTCGTTCGCGTAATTCCTGTTGGCATCAACCAAGTCAGGTCCAAGACTATGGAGCACGCCCCGCCGCACAAATCATCAAGATCGGCGACCTTTAGGCAGCCCTCGCCAAGATGCACAGGGATGTCTAGCGACTTCTCACCATCCGCTGCGAGAAAGCTATCTCCAAGCATAACCTCGCTACAAACGTCGTATCCCCTTTTTGAACTTGGGTGATTTGTTTTTGTGCGCCGCGCTGCCGACCGTGGTCACAAGCTCCGCTTCAAGTGGTTCGGCCCATGCCGCATCCCAGCTGTTCATGGCCCTCTCGAATATGTAGTAACGACGCGTGCTGATATCGAGACCGAGAGCGTTCATTGGGCTAGCCTCATCAAATACGACGACTGTCTTCAAAGTTGTATCAACCCAGAAGAAATGCTAGGCCTCGCCAAGCGCACCGTGTCCCACTTCGAAGTCATCGACAAGACCGTCGATATCGGCGAAGCCCAGGATGGGCTCCTCTTTCAATTCAAGTGGGAAAGACTCCCGGACAAGCGAGACTGCACCTGGAAGCCCATCAAGGAGCTCTACACCGACATATCCGACATTGTTACGACCTATCTATTTTCTTTTAAGAATAAAAAGATTGTGGGGAATGTCAAGCCCCAGCTAGGTATTTAACCTGAGCACTCTTACCTTCACAACCCAACAGACCTCATGATGGCAGTGCTGCCTGCTGGCGCCATACAACGGTCTCATGCGGCCATCCCTGACGACTTGGCCCTGCTGACCCTGGCGTGTCTCGGATAGGCGTAATATATCCGGTAAACCCTTTCCTGTTTCGGATACGCACGGTTCATCTGATCGACCCTTGTATGGCCGTTACGTCCACAACATATTTAGTTCGTTACTAGTCTTAATGCGCGGATATTATCCGTTTATATCCGGACCCGTCCGTTGTGATCTAATACTCTGCCGATCTGTGTCACGCAGTACATACACCGGGCGCACACTAACGCCGAACGAACTGTATGAAAGGTGTCACCTCGACTCATCGAGTCAGAGGTGAGGTACGAGGATATCATCGAAAAAGGACTCGCACCGCCGCTGACCGCCGAAGTCATGAACTTTGCTCGCTCTGAGCAAGATCCGCCCTAGTGGTCCGGTATTTCGGTCCTCGCAGCCGTTGCGAGCAACAGTACGAATTAGCGTGCGGTGAGTTTTCGAAGAGGTGAAGATGCACCTCTCTACCGTCGGGTTTTAACGGAAGATGAAGATTCGCGAATCACCTGTTGGTATGATGTACCTTGCGACAAGTTTTTAATCCAACGTTCGCAACTGTTTATACCCGAACCATAAGTCTACCCGTTTCGACTGTCCGCCTCCCGACCTCAAGATCTATGTGCCTACCAAAAACTAGTGGATGTCACATTCCGCCAAAGTGGAGCGAGGCTAGGTACGGATCACGCAGAGGGGAGCAATCGTAGGCTAGCAGGTAACGAAAGCGGGCATCAAGCCGAGGTTGGCAGCGAGTGGAAGTTGACAGTCAGGGGAGTGGATATCTTAAACAGAGAAAGCCTATCACTGCGGCCTCGTAGTGATTCGACATGACGTGAGGTCACGGGATTAGTAATCCCGTGACCTCACGTCAAAGCCTAGTAGGCTTTGACGAGGTGCCTGGTTGCAAGGGGCTTAACGGTTAGTGGCACGGTTCGGATGAAGAGACGGGGGTAATTCTAGACGGGCCCGGTCCGTTTGCGTTCAGCCCTATGCTTTTGCTGACCGAGCATTCAACATCAGTGTCAAAAATATCGCCCAAGTCAGAGTGTAGTGCAATGTGCCTGGCAGGCCACGAACACAGTCCGACGGTCAAACAAAAAGAAGAAAAACAGCAACAGCAACAACCACTGCCGATGGCACGAGCTACGGAGCGTTCGAGACTCCCTTTCCCCTCGTGTGGGCTTGCGGCCCACAGTAGCTCAACTCCGACGGGGGGTAAGGAAAGATGCCCGGCCCGGGAGGATAATGGTGGTAGAGACTTGTGAAGACTTGAGTGCTCGGCGAGTGCGGGTTGAGCTTGTCTGCGAGAATGTAACCGCGGTTCGGTGGGTTGTAAGGCCAATGCTCGACGAACGTCTTCAGCACCTTGCGTATAATTCAAGGTCTTCGACGGGGGCTTGTTCAGCACTACCCGACGGGATCGTAACCGTGTTGCAACACTACTACCGACGTGTTGCCCGATGGCTAGAAACACCCTCACCAGCGCGATCGCGATCGCGGTTGGTGGTACCAACTTTGTCTTATACAGTAAGACCTTCGACGGAGGCGTCGTTGCAACAGCCTTCCTACGGAACTTGAAACAGTAGCAGCGCTACACAACGTGCTTCCCGATGGCTAAAACACCTGCACCGGATCGGTCGCAACCAATGCCGATGGCACCAACAGATAGAAAAGGATAGAGGCAGAAAAAGAAATGGATAGGGAATAGAGATAGAAATAGGAATGGTAAAGGATAAGGAAAAGGAATGGGACCCCGAGTAATAGAGGATGTCGTTAGCAGCGTAGAAGTGAAGCCCGTCGCGTGAACGGAAGCGGTCTTCGACGAAGGCGAGATCTAACTCCGGCAACTCGGGTTGGCTTTACTGACTTGGTGATCAGCGGACTAAGGTATATATCGCCCCGCCGGATCCACTACAGTAGCTTGCAGCGCTAGATCCTAGATCAAATCTAATGTCAGCAAAATTAATACTGTCTAATTAACTAAATAAAATTAATAATTAGAATAAAAACTGCAAATATTCACACGTGTGTCCCCCAATTCCGGACTACAGTATTCACATTCCAACTTAGTTTCTTTTCCCTTCACCCCCTTGTGCAACCCCTTATTGCACTACACAGAGCACATAACTCTGGAATATCCGACCGCGCACAAATGGTGGTTTTCCTCATCAGGTTAAACCGCAACTACATTCAACCCCGTCTTGCGATTCCGTATCTTGACGCTCTTCGGATCCGCCGACAACCATTGCTTCAGATGTTTGTGCATCTGCACTGACGGTATCGAGAAGCCATTGCCCTGGTGGATATCGGTAACCAGCGCGGTGACGGTGGCGAGGCCTGCGGCGGTGGCGGTTGGCAGCAGCTCGGGCCCGAAGATAGGCGAGTTCCCACTCTGGTCGACGGGCTGAGGGGAAGCGGGGGGCGGCTCGCTCCACGGCGACGGACCTGAAAAGCGCGCCCGCGATGTGGGCTACAGAGGCAGGCGTGAGCATGACAGCTGTCATGCTAGGCCTAGGCCTGGCGGGCTGCACGGGGCGCAGAAGCCGCGCACGTCGAAGTCGTTCCGTAGGTGCAGGATGGAGGCGAAGTTGGCCGCAGCGGGGGTGATGGTAGAGGAGGTCGGCGGACAGGGGAGGGGTAGTGGAGAGGGTCAGGCGATTGCGGTGCGACAGCAAGATCGAAGGGGCGATGGAGGGTTGTCGGATGGCCCACGGCTGAAGGACGCCGACGGGTGAGATGAAGGCTTGTATGGTGAAGGGGGGCATGGTGAAGGGGAGGGGTACGCATGTAGGAGGAGATGAGGAGAGGAGTGAAGGGAATGATGGGTGATGAGCTCGATGGGAGAATGTACGTCCAAGATGAGAAATAATATCTGGCACAGCCAATGGGGGTGCGGAGCGTATTTTATTCTAATCATTTTATTTGAAATAATTGAAGTAATCATTTAAATTATTAAAAAGAAAAAATGGGGAAGAAGGGCGAAAGGTGGCAAAAACGTTTTGTCGAAATTGTTGTGTGCTACAAGTGTGCCGTGTCAAATAATAGCAACTGGAGTACATCCTTGCCTGTCACGCGACATCATCAGGGAGTACACCGTGGTTCCAATTGCTGTATTTTAAATATCCATGGAGGTTTTCAGATACGTCTCCATTGCTGTACTCGGCAACTGTCATACGCGTCTCTATCGCACCCATCCGTAGGCACACCCATGAACTTCCGCGGGGTCCTGTTCAAGTGTTGCATATGTAACTGCCGTGGTTCCCTCCCGCTCCCTAACTGTACCTCTATACATCGGATAAACCGCTTCAGTCAACCACAGGATATTACTGATGATAAACCCTATAGGAAAGAAACGCGTCTCTCCACCACAATGCTCCACTGAATTGTGCACAGTTACCTTCCGATTTCTTCCCGGAGTATACAAAGATGAACATTAGAGTGTTTACATTGGCCCTAGGATACTCCTAGGAGACTTCGTATCCACCTTAAATCTATACTGTACTTCATGAAACCATTGACGGTCATGGTTCTTATCACAAACAACCATTACACTCAACTCTTCCGTTCATCTTCAAAACCCCAGCATCTACATCTTCCCATGATGCAACTGCCAAACAAACAAGACGAAAAGTAACAACTCATAAAATTCACAAGAAAACATAAGACGCACTGCCATGATGAACATCCATATCACCGCAAGACTTAAAACTTAAAAGATATCCCGCAACGGCGGCGTGCCAGCGCTCCATAACCTCTGCTCAAGACTTAAAAGCCTTCCAGCTTCTCCACCTCCGACACAGTCATGACACGATGCACCTTTAGAAGTCCCATCGGTATCTCGGTTGCTTCCGGTAGAGAATTATTGCCATCCCCGAGGCTCTCCATATTCTTCAAGGCGCCTTTAAATTCACCATTGACACGAATGGCCTCTTTTTCCCAAAGCGATGCATGCGCATGTCTCATTTGTCGCCCATTTCCGTCAGCCGCCTTCTCGAAGTCTTTTGTAATTTTGACCCTAAGGAGAGACAGAGCAAAAACGCTAATACGGCGACCTTCCTCTCCTGTCCATGGCTTCGGCGGTAGGTCCGGCAATGAAGAGAGTTCTACATAATCCCGCAGATTCGCAATGCATATTGCTGTCTGCGTCCTTGCTTCCCTCTGGGCTCGGAACCATGCCTTCTCCCAACAAACGTCAAATTCCGGATCTGTCTTAAACGTTCCTGACTCAAATAGTTGTGACGCTGCTAACTGCTTAGCAGTCTCAGACAAAGACATCCCCGTGCAAGAATCAATAGAAGGCTCCGATCCATCGAAGTTTGGCGCGGCTTTTTCAATGATTTCGTTTCTGGGATGAAGTGAGTAATCGTTTTCTAGACCAAAGCGAAAAGCGCGAACCTGTTCATTTTTGCGCATGGGTGATGATTATTGAACAAAGCGTTGATGGGTTATTTAAATTTTATATCAGCAAGGAAAGGCAAATAACATTGAAATAGAAGAGGTTACATGCTGTTGAACGTACGAATTGGGATCGAAGCGATTCAATTGCCCGCCTTTGCGCCTGACCGATAATGGAAAAACATTTCTTCGAAGATGTGGCGTTATTGGGGTACCTCTTGGCCAGAATGCGTTTGATTTCCGCTATGGGAAGATCCTCTCTTTTCGCAAACTTGATAGCAGATACGACTATGTCATTTGGACGGGAAGGACTGCCTCTCGAAGCATCGTACATTTCGTGTCCTTTTTCCGTGTCAAGAACCTGCCGGAATACCTCATACTGTACATAGTGCTGAATAGCGAGAAACGTATGATACTTGATGTCAGAGTTTGCTTTCGATACATTGCTTGAGGTTTTCGTGGCTTAGCGCGACCAAATTCAAAAGTGCGTACCGTTTCTATCTTAATGATCTTCATCATCCCGATACAATTGAAGACGAATAAATTCAGGTTAGACATGACGAATTCGCAAAGGCATACTCAAACATACAGAGGGGCTTTTTCACTTACCTGGAGTTCTGTTCTCTGCAGCCCGTTGTTTTCGGTTCCCGAGCCATCATTTCCTGCACCACCCTGCAGCTTACTTACCACTTCCTTCAAAAGCGCAAACATCTCCCCCTCTCATTGCTTCCTGCGATCTGTATCATCCGCCAAAATATTGGTCAGTCGCTTCTGCTCCTCCTGCAAACATTCAAAACGCAATTTATTGCCCGCGTTATCCTCCTTCATCTGTCCGTCGATGCGATCTAATGCTGCATTCACATCACTTAACTCCTTTCGCTGCGCTTCCTGTGCGTCCTTGTCGGCCACCGCAAGATCGCAAAGTGTTTTTAAATGATTCACCGTTTGATCGTTCATTGGGCGTGCACGCGGAGGCCGCTCAGGTCGCCTTTGGATCGATCCAGAGCTGTTGTTGACGCCACTTGAGCCAACGCGAGTTGACATGGTGCCACCGGTGGGATGCAGCCTTCACTCAAACGCGTGATGGAAACGGGTAAAGACTTCTGATTAACGAATGCCAGCGCCGCTTCAAAAACAAGCAAAACCAACGAAGATGCCGTGTGTGGTGAAGTCAGACACACAAACACAAATAGCCGTGTTCTGTAGACTTTTGCCTCATAAGTAAATGGTGCGATTTCGTTTCGGGCATAACTTCGTGAATGAGTTCAAAATCGAACTGCTTCTTCCGCTTCGTTGTTTTATATCGCCCTCTTGCCGCTTTGCGGCTGCAATCGCAATCGACGGGTTACGGTTGAGAGAAATGCTGCGCGTGGAGGAACGCATCACAAGTGCACAAACCCAACCTTCTCATACAGATCCTTGCCAGGCCTGAAACGCAGCCTTCCTCATCGCAAAAACAGGTAGCAGGATAATCTCTCCATGCCTTTCATATTGCGAAGACCGCGACGTCGCTTCAATATTCATTTTCCTTCAGCTCCCTGTTGTACGTCGCCACGTTTGGGCCCACATCCACCCCACATCCTTATCGACTTTAAAGTAACCTCCACTGTGGCATCCCAAGTCATTGACATCAATTGACAGTATTGAATCATCACCTATCCACATTTAAACTGTGAGAGATCAGGGTGTCAGACTGACTCTAATGGAGAAGTTAATAGACGGAAAAACGTTTTGGTGGTGCCCGTTTTGCGATCCGGACTACGGCAGCATCGCTGCCTTCGGTAGCCATGACAATAGAACGCATGGGGGCAATTTTATGCCACAGATCGAGATTGAAATCCCTCAACTGATGCCACAAAACGACATTGCCGCAGACGATTTGCCCATTTTGCCCAACATGCCCAGCGCTCATCGAAGCTGCGAAAGTTCTGCCAGTCAAGAAAACTCGACTCCTCGCATATATCAGAACAGTGATCTGAGCCCGTAGCCAAGTGCACTATCACATGATGAGTTCCCGGAAGTAGCGGCAGTCACGAAGGTAGACACACCTCATTATACACGAAGGAACCCACCTGCGAACGAAGGAAACGGCGCTATTCTCGTATACAGATTTTCTCCTCTTTTCAGAAGACAGAGGAGCCTGCCTATCCAAACATCCGTTTGGAGCAGTTGAAACCTGCCCTTGAAGATCTATCAAACCCTATTCGAGAGAGTTTGCAATACTGCACAGAGAACCATTACAGCAAGCCCGAAGCCGAAAATTGTTGACCTGCTCTCCTTTCTCGAAGCCTCACTTCTAACGGCAATGAACTTTGGATCTCAAATCATTTCCAGACAGCATCAAAGTTCTCAACATACTTAGCGAAAGCTCGAAAGCATGCAGTACAACGAGAGGGCTGGCGGTCCGCAATTATACATTCAACCCTGAAGACAAATCGCAGGGGAGTCTACAGACCAGTTCTCAATTTTATGCTGGAGAAGATACACGGCGGAGGAGGCGCAGACGCAGTGATTCAATTTCGGGAGCTGTGGCAAGAGGGAAGAAGAGTTTTCTAGGCACAGTGGAATTCTCAGCACATGGGAGATTATGCGTGCAACGTCGGTGAGAAAGGAAGAGTTGTCCTGGTTGATTTGTACAGTGACGGTACAACATTGAGAAACTCTGGCACACAGAGTGCGAATAGCATCTGCGTCCGATTCTCGAATATCCGCAGCATAACCGGTGAATGGTTTGAGGTCGGAATTGTTCCGACCTTGAACCTAGATGATCTCAAAGTATTCGACGCTGCCGCACGACGAGAGAAGAATGAATTGTGGCAACGGTTCACATTTATGGCCTTCAAAACGTGCATTGAGAAATTGCACGTCGATGTAGTTGTGGGCAGAATAAAACTCTTTCCCAAGCTCTTTGCTATTGTCACCGACCGGGAGCGTCACCGACCGGGGGCAGGAGCGACCCACATGTAGATTGAAGGGTCACGACTGCTTTATTGACTGCACGCATTGTTTGTTCCCCACGCGTACACGAAAAGCAAGTGCGACCGCTGGTAATGCAGCGTCTTCCAGTCGGAAACGGACCAGGCCTGATTCCGCTGCATCTCAGCCTTCCAAAGCGTCAACAGATACAGACATGACGCCATAGTATCAGGAGTGACGAACAATCTTACATCCAATGTTGCAAATGGTGAGGTGCATCTTTGGGATGTTCAGCGCAGCGCAATGCTGCACCCGAAGCGAAGTGTGTGGTGGACTATTCGAAGGCACGTCGCTGTGGCCGAGCATCGCATTCGGAAGAAAAGTACAGCCTCTTCCTGGGTACGTATCACGGAATATCGTATTGATCTCGAAGGTGTCAGTGCCCTTGATTTCCCGCCTGCATTGGCTGCGTTCGCGGGGGCCGGGAGCTGCACGTATATGTTTTTTGGCTGTGTCGCCTATGACAAGCTTCATGTAAACGAACACTGTGTCTTCAGGCAGATTGCGGATGAGATCTTTAAAGTGTTTGAAGTCCACCCCCAGTACAACGGTATGACCAAGGGGGTTGTAGCAGGAATCGCAAATCTGCGCATAACAGATATCCCTCGAGCTGCGCAACTGCGTCGCTTCCCCGTTTTTCTCAAAGCAAAGGGGGGAAAACTTGCCGGTGTGACTGGCAAAATGAGGCGCGAATTGCTGCCTTTCCAAGCTTTTTCGGTAATGGAGATATCACGTGACGTTCGACCGGATGACGACATTGTAGTTACAATCCGGATTGACATGGAATGTTTACAGCGAAAACTTCTCGGTTTCAACGTCAGTTCTGAGTCAAGTGTTCGCTCGCTAGCAGAGATCCAAGATATATCAAGGCTGGGGTTTAAAATTGGACGGAGCTTGACAAAACTTCTTACTAAGAAGTTCGCAGTTAGTAACTGCCCTGTCCAACACCAAAGTTCATCGAATGATGCACCATATATTCGATCATCTTGTCAGCTTCGGCTGCTTCCCAAAAGGAGCCACTGATGATAACAAGACGATGCATAAAGCGACAAAAAAGGGCTATGCCTCCACGAACAAAAAGCTAGCGCAAATAGCGCCACAGCTATTAAGCGCCCGCGTGTCTCTCGAATTACAAGAAAAGAGCGCCGCCCAGATTGATTGTTTGAAGACGAGAACTAGGCTTCTTCTCACTCGAAACCGTCTTGCTGCCTTACAAAACAATTGTGACTCCGAGGATACGCAAGATGAAAATGATGCAGTAACATCGGATTTCGTGGGCGGTACGGCGATAGGCGCAATCATGGCAAACAAAATGAAGTCTGGAATGTCGCCGGCGTCTGTGCAAGCAGCCGTACTAACTGCAAAACACCCCTCTGCTCACGTGAAAGTATGGACACAAATGAAGTGGGTGCGTTTTAAAGCACGATTTGAGTGGGAAGAAAAGTTGCGTGTATCCCAAACGGCTTATGCGGGAGACGTTGTGCTTCAGACCGTGAATCGACGGTATGCCATTTGGTACGAGCACAGGGGCGAACGACGTGTCGGAATCATCCAAGCCATTTTCGCTCACTATCAGTTACCGAAATCCAGAGTACTTCTCACTAGAAGATTGGTGGGTGCAGATGCCGAAGTTGGGAACGAACACATCGTGAGAGCTGGAAACAAGCGGTTCAAATACGATCTTTTAGACGGGGACACACGAATTGATTGCATCTCGAAATATGAAATCTTGAGATGCTGTGTTTTGGTACCAGACCCCTGGCAGTCTTTCAAACGATATGGGGCCAAAAAACGGTGGACAGAACTGCCTGATTACAAGTACGAACGCATGCGGCGTTTTCTGAAGTAACAGATTATAAGTACACTTCCCTGGCTGAAACACCGTGCAATGATCAAAGCTGCGGAAATGGTATCCCAAGCGATAGACTCCTGTGAAAAAAAATGAATTCACCCCACTCGATCGCCGTAGTACGTTGCACTGCAGTCATGGAATTCCGTTGAATCTCCCTCATGCACTCTACAGGTGACGCGTTGAGTTAAGGAAGTAGATTCGTAATTTACGACTGCATGCTACTTCTTGTAGGTGAATCTCGGCCGGCTGTCTCGAAAGCTCCAACATGATTCCTGCATGAAACGCCGTCATTCCGAGCATATAAAGACCAATCTCGATTCCTTCGTAGCGATTACGGTACGCGATTGAGATTCAATATAACTGTTGTGAGACTGGTAATTTTCTTGTTGCACATGACATTGCCACATCTCCAGGTTATGTACCAGAGTCAGATCCGAAAAAGAAAATCTCTGCTCCAGTATACAGGCCGTGGTAGAAGTTCACAGAAGAATTTGTTTTATAACGATGCAATAGATCGGGTTTGAGCAACACAAGCCATGGAATCGAAGGACAAAGTTTCGTTTGACACGCCTTCAGAAATACCTCGTGTGAACTGTTCGGTGCCGACACACAAGTACCTACATATTGCGTGAAATGTAGTGTCGCAAGACTTCTTAGAAAGTATAATATAAGATACGTCTAGGGCGTTAGGCCAAAACGGAGCTTTTTGGTTTTGCGCCGCGCTGAAATCGTAACGAAGACGTTCCGCGAGGTGTAGAAGTGAGCGTTTCGTCGACTCTTCCAGAGCGCAAAATGTATAGCTGCGTCCGTAGTGTTATGCTGGCATTCGCGGCACAAACGCTAGTAGTCATAAAACCACAGGGACTGCAGCGACGGTGGGTGAATGTTTGTCCTTTGAAAAGGATACACAAGCGGATGGCGTCGCCGGGGGCAGTATAGTCATGGGGGCAGCGCAGTGGCGAGAGTGGGGTGCTAACGGAGTCAGTGCCAGGAAAGGGAGGAAGCCGCTGTTCGATGTGAGTTTTGGACGACGGTCGCTTCTTGGGTGCGACTTCGGGATGCGTGCAATTGTTCCTAGTCTCGAGTGTTTGGGGTTACCGCAAATGCGATCAGTATTGGTGAGGGCCCATTCGGGTCCGAGCAGGCCCGAGTGGGTTTGCATGGTCTCGGAGCGCCGGTCTTGTGCTCGCCGTTTGCCCATTAGCGAGCCAGCAAAGCGAAAAGATACGCATGAGCAATCCCGAAACATCGGAACTGGTCCATAGAATGGTTCCGGTGGATGTCCGGAACGCCCCAGTTGCAATGGGAGTAGATTTTACTACAATTGGAACCGGCGGGTACTCTGCGACGATGGCATGCAACACTACCTGCCCAGTTTCTTCCCGAAACCTGCGCTCGCTTGACCACGGCCACGGCCTTCTCCTTCATCCTCTCCCTTTCCTAATGCGTCTATCACTTTCCTTCCTCTGCCCCCCGGACCCCGCTCCTCCTCTGCCGTCTCTCCAAATTCTCCCCGCCCACCGGCATGTCGGCCTTTATGCCCCCTGCAGTCACTGATATTGTCCACTCCATCCTCGCCATTCCCATCTCCCGGTCCAAGCCGGCGGCGGCTACGCTGGGCATATTCGCCCTCCAATCTGCCCCGATTGCTCCCCAGTCCGACGACGACGTCATCGTCCGAGACCCGCCACTACTCGTCCGTCTAGCCGGGAGAACGACGAAATCGAGATTGTCTCCGCAGCCTTCCCCTACCCGTCCGCACGAGCGCCCGCCCGTTTTCCACCTCGGCCTCGACATCGCAGAATGCCACGCTGTCACTCAACCTTTCGCCAACTCCACCTTTTACAGAGAGCCGTCACACCCCCCAGCCCTTCACCCTTCCCCACATCCTCCACGGCGCGCCCGTTGACGGCGACCTTGATCCAGGTGACGTAGGCACTTCCCTCACCACGCCTCTCCAAGACGCTTGTCATTTACATCGAGGCGCAGCCCCCGCTCATGGATTCCAGCGACGAAGCAAAGGACGTCATTGTCTAGTCGGCACCGCGCCGCCGCCCACTCCTCTCGGTCGCCTGCGACGCCGGCAGCCTTGCGTTTCGCTCGCACGCTCCGATGCGCAATTCTCGAATAAATCTCTACTTATACGCTCGCTGCGCCCTTCGTGCTGACGCCGTAATCGAAAACCTTCCCCACATCCAGGACGAAGGCATGATTGCCTCTAGCCTAAACTCGCTTCGCACGTGCATGAAGAATTCTTCACCCGGTTATTTGGAATTTGATAAGGCTCGTGCCTTTGGTATTAATGGTAACATTAGAGGCCTGTCGCAGTTGTCAAAAAACTAAATGCCTGGAAGGCCGCGTGCAGGTCTTGAACTGACGCATGGTGACCCGTGCCCGTGTCGGACGCCAGGATTAAAATGCCTGGCGGACGCAAGAATGGTGTATATGTTTTAATGACGACATGCCAAACTAATCACCATGTAACCGAAGAATAGGGTCTTTACGTTTATGCCATTACCTCTATGATGGCCTCAAACGTTCTACCTCACGTTTCTGCCTTTCCATGCACTCCTCAGCACGCCCTCTCCTTTCCTCTTCCCTTTTCCTCTGCTGCTCGAGTCGCTCCTGAGCATGCCTCTCCTTACTGAGCTCTGCTATGTTGCGCTCAAAACGTTCGTGCACTCGCTCTACGGAAATCCCGGAAACGTCGCTCCTTACTGAGCTCTGCTATGTTGCGCTCAAAACGTTCGTGCACTCGCTCTACGGAAATCCCGGAAACGTCTGCGTCTCCCAAGTGCTCTCCGAATGCCTCAAGGCCATCGTCTGCCATATATACTATTCTAGTTTTCTTCCTTTTCTTTTTCGCATTTGTATTCGTACTACCACCGTATGCCTCTCTCTCAATCTCGTTGAATTCTAAAGCGCTAGTACCATCATCGTGCCTTCCATGTTCTGTCCCTGAGTCTATGGTCGAATTACGCCTCTGGGCTGATGCCATCGAGTTACGGGCCATGCGTTTCTGGTCTTTTTCTTTCTTTTCCGGCCCACTTCATGGATTGTCATGAATCCTAGCCATCCCTAGCCTCTCTCAAGTGCATAAGGATGTCAGCCAACTCACCATCTCCCCTTCACCGACTCCAGACAATCTCCCATTGTCAGAGTCAATTTTATCAATCTGATACTAAAGGCTCTTGTACCAGTTGTGAAGTGTGTCCAAACCGATGCTATCCATGCGTCTGAAATGTACGTTTTCACATACTCTTTGGGCTATAGTGGCAACCGTTTTATTCGTGTCTCCACATTCTGCTGAATGACCTGGCATGGCAGGGAAGTCACGCACGATACAGAGATCTTGATGTGGCGTGAAACTTGAATGCCCTCCACTTTTAGAGGGGCTGGGTATTTTGTTTCAGAAAACACTTCCGACATCTTTGTGTGCATCTGTGGGCTTGTGGGTAGTACCCACAAGCCCACAGAAGTACAGAAGGCTACGAATATGTCTCGCAGCTAGTAGCTGCGAGACATCCTCGTAGCCTTGTATCATGCATGACTCCGAAAAAAGTCCTCGAATTGTCCGGCACCTGTCCCTACCATTTCTCAGAACTGTGCTAAAGTATCCACTAAAACTGACATTGCGACAAGTTTTGTTACAACTTGATTGCAGAATTCTGTAATTGCAATTTCATTTCAGTATGAGGCTTTTCCAAACATTTATGCAGAAATCCGCCGAACCCGGCCTGCATAAGCTCACTATTGCTACCAGCAATTTCAAGGTTGCTCCATTTCCAGTTATTATGTAGCTGAGATCGTAATTTCATCAAGCGAATGGGCCTCGTATCAGTTTCCAAGAACACCAGATCAAGAACAGTAATTCTCTGAAAATGATTCCGATTTAAGGGAATACCAGGAATACTGTTGCTGTCCTGACGGGCAGTTGTTGGAATGATTGGATAATGTGGTATTAACATCCCATCCACCAGTGAAGTGGGTCGAAAAGCTCTGAAGTTTAGGGCATTTTGAAAATGAACAAATCCGCTGCTGTGGCGTACTGTATGAAATCTACCTTGCTATGGAGCTCAGAGTGAGCAGAATGTATCGGAAAATAGTTTTCTTAATCGCTTGAGCTGTTACGGAGCCAGACTTCTTGAAATGAGCACATTCAGCTAGTCCCAAATGTCAGTGGAATTAATGAAATTTACGGTTTTTGTACTTCGCCTTCTGGGTACTCACCTCCACTTCATTCTAGGCTTGCTTTCCATGGCAACCCAACACGCGACTTGCTTTCTCCTTTTGCCTTCTGGCGTACCTCATTTTACTTATCCTGAACTTCAGTGTTTTGTCTGCTGCAAAATCTGCTTCAGTCATGATGCCAGTCTCCAAGAAAGTGATTTTAAGGTTTCCCAGCGCTTGGGAAGGCTTAATCGCTGTGTTTTTAGTCACCGAACCAGCTATCGCTTCCGCCAGAAGAGGTTTAATGTTGGAACCTTGTTCCTCTTGAAATGTTTTCTGATGGAGCACCATCATTGTTATGAAACGACTCGACTCTATTCCTGCGTGTGCCTAGTATCCTGGTAATTTCCTGTCGAATTTCGTTTTCACCGGGAAGGCTATTCCTACTTGGGTACTTCTCCTGAAATTTGTCAAGCATAGCAGAGTTGCCAAGCGGAAACCTTTGCGCCTCAGTCAAACAACTACCAAATCTCGTTTCTGTACTGCTTAATAAAACTAATGCTACATTCTTTTCTCTCAGCGGCCTCCGTGCCCACCCTTGCACCTTCATTTGTTCACTCCGAATCTCGAAGCTTTCCGCAAGTCCATATTCTGGCATTACGTTTCGGCCATCTCTGATCCTTATAGCCTCACTGGATGCTAGGTGATTTGCTTGGCGGACAGCATATGCCACCATAGCATTTCGTGTTGTCACGGACCAATTACCTTGTGAGTTTAAGCGTTGTGCTCTGGTTCGATCCCTCGGCCCTAGCACAGATCCAAGTACAGAACGCTTAGCTACAACAGTAGCAGTGAGCATGCCGATGAATTCATCTTCGTAAGATGGTACGTACGGTGCATAACATTCTAGTGCATTGTAAGATATGCATTCATCAATGTCGACAATGTCCTGTGAATTATTCTCATTATTATCTTCGACGACGCCCGCGTTTGCACCTGCTTCAAATCCATCGCTTAGTATTTCTCGATGTTCTGCTGCTCAACTTTAAGATTCATATCTCCGTCCTGTTTCAATTATAAAGTCATTTTGCGAATGAACGTGATCACCTTCTTGATATTCACTTATTATTTGTAAATCCTCTGTGTTTGTTGCACCAACTTCTGTTTCGAATTCTGAAGTACCATCGTGCTGTACTGGAATGAAGGACTGGCCATTCAACAACATTTAAAACTCCGCACCGCCCCCAAACACCCGAGTAGGAAAATGCTCGTAGGTAATAACCAATTTTCTTGTGACTTGGCTCTGTCACATGGTCACAAATGATATCCTATATGATAAATCAATCATTTGTTTCTGTAAAGCAGTCATTGCCCTGGGAGAAGAACGGCTTGGCCTCCGCACAAACTTTCAGAAATCTTTTCCTTAGCAGAGTTAACCGCGATATATCAACACTTACAACCTGTATAAAGGAATTTTGAATGCCTCCGCTCCACGCCGAAACAGCCAATAAGCCCTTGGGCGTCGCTATCTTTCTGATCCTATTTTGTTGAGAAGTTTTCATAAACTTCTTAATATGAGAAGTGCCACGCGCAGAATGTGCATCTATAAGTCACTTGCCATCTTGAGTTTCGATATGAATAAACTGAGAGACAGAGATAAGAGACAGTGCCATGATAAATGGAATCAGTAATAAAGCTTCAGTAGACTAGTAGCACCCAGCGATATCTGACTGCAAAGTAATGGATTCTATGAACGGAACCTCCTTGTGTAATTGTTTGAGGAAGGCTTCCAACATGGAACTCACTGCCAATTCATCTCGCTTATTTGTTTCATCCAGAATTTGATCAGAATAAACCATGTATGGCCCCGCATCCGTCTTTACAAGCATATAGTTACTGGCAAGAAACCCATGCCACCCTATCCCACGTTTTCCAGAGTGTTTCTGAGTGGTATCTCTCGCTGACATGGACCCGAACCTTATCTTACAGTCCACTACAAAAATATCGTGATTAGTAGGTTTACTATTCCCACAATCTGACCTCAGATCTTTCTGGATTGATCGGATAGCACGCTGCTGGTTAGCCATCTTGACACGGAGGCCGCAATAAAGTTCCTCGTTTTTTTGAATGTCATCAACCACGTTCGGTACATCCTGGATAATTTCAAGAGGCTTATTCAGAGCACGGCGAGTGTAGTCTCTAAGTTCCTCAAAGAAAACCCCACGAAACTGCAGGCATTGCAGATGCCTGGTCGTTCTGTAGTTGCTTCTGTTTCCTTTTGTAGGCCGTGAAATATACCATGTGCATCGGCTTTATCCTCATTCATACGCACATGACCGTCGTACGTAAGTTGCGGACTATTTCTAAGAAATCTGTGTGTTGATTTGACAACTTCTCATTTGACGCAAAATTTTCTCTAATTAGCCGCAGCACTGCTACTTGGTCATTTACAATCACACCAGTTACATGGTCCACCGCAGTTAAGAGCTTTTCCTCACCACACGTATCCAGTGCAAGGACAATGCAGAATGATCTCTTTGATATCGTGCTAAATTCCATGTCCGTAAGTAGCGATCGTAATTCTCATACATGACCTTCCTTGATCTACGTCGACGCAGTGCAGGCAGGGAAACCATTTCTTGATAATTGAGTAAAACCTGTTTATGACCCATAGCACTGTACCAACATTGGAGGGGTGCGGCATAAATTTTACAGCGACCTCCTCTGCATTCTCATTGAAACTCATGATGTTCATTCTCCTCTTCTCAAGATCCTGTCCCCGCTCCATCTTTTTAAAACATGCGTATGCCTGATCAACAATGCGTCCTCCTATGGTTAGCTCAGTTTCACCTTTAATGGCATCCAATGTAGTTCTTGATAATGCTTTCACCAGGACAGCACGCAGAACTCCTCCCTGAATGCTTCGCTTTGGGCATTTTTGTGATACAGTAGTTAATGCTCCAATAATCTCTTTCGTTCAGTTGACAAGTCTGAATGTAAACGTAAAATTGTTCGTGCTACATCCTCTAGGATAATCGCGATTCTTGCTGGGGAAAGTACTTCGGAGATATGCACCGAAGCTGCCATCACAGTTTGCACTATACACCTGCACCCAGCTCCGGCTTTCTCACTGAGGTGCATGTTCGAAATTCGCTGTGCTTCTGAAAGCGGGCTTTTTCGGGTTCCCCTTTCCCAACCGAACGCCTTCCATATATATGTACTGGTAGTACTTGGCATCAAATATCTTTGAAGTTCGGTGACGTCTCGTTGAGAACTGGTACATTGCAACGTAATTTGTGTTTTCTTTGCTGCTGGCCTGAGGGAACGACCAGCATTGTTAGAAGACCTGTGTACCCTCTCTTCCGACTCATTGCAACATGTGGCGGAAATCCATCACAGGGGCAACCACACCGTCTACGCAAACTTGGACAATTGTGGCATGAACCAACTTTGCATTTGCACGATTGTGCAATCGATGACATGTGGGTATATCTCAGGAAATGTCTGAAAAGGATCCAGTAAGGGATACAGTGGAGCGATGGATGGATTGTTTCAGGGACTGTGCTAACATTATGGATGATGTAAACCCTGTAACTAGTAAATGGAAATCTTGTGAAGATGAAAATAGAACCTCTTCGCACTCCAAAGAGGCCAAAACAACCCCATACACATACATTTCGTGTGATGCCGATTGGTCCTGACTAAAGTCACTGTATGAGCTCTATCTCAAGAACTGGCTATTCATTCTACATAATTCTACCCGCGGAGGAATTCCTATCCGACGAGGTATGCAACAAGCATCAATTCCGCCCACATAAACAAAGAGCGGATTTGGAAGTTGTACAAGTGTCCTCAACAATTGACCCACTTTGCTCGTGGATGGGGTGTTATTGTGGGTTAATTTGGCAATTCTACATGGATAGTGCTGACGTATTGGCTCAGACTAGCTCTGGGTGAGAGCAAACCCTCTTCCGGTACAACGGCTACGGATTTGGGCCCTGCCTAGAGTACTTAAACCGAGCGGGGTAAGGTACGCCACTAGGCATTCTCCGGTAGGCAGCTTCTCTACTATGAGTTCAGTGAGCATGGAGGCTATAATCAACGCAACGGAAGAGCGCTCCTGACCCTGTTGTATGAGGCGAGTTGGACATCCCGTGTTTTACCAGGGCTTGTGTCCGCTGACACGGGCATGGCTGTGTCTATTGCGCCTAGGCTTTCCACTTTTGACCCCAGTTTGGGGGCAGTTCCGGCTTCATGGGGAGTCGGACAAGGGCCACCGGCGGCCCGTCTTTCGCAATGGATATTCGAGCGTTCAGACGCTTTTCAGTTGAGGAATCGCATGAGTAGATTGGCTGTATTGACGGCCTTTTAGTGGAGTGAGGTCAATCCAAACGAAAGTCTTGAGAGCGTGGCTCGCATGATGCGATTGGACGGAGAGATATATTAGGCCTCGGGTGTAGAGCTCGAGAACCTATCTTGAGCCCTTGATGCATCCGATGTGTTCGCTCTGGGGCTGGAATGTCTCTTCTTGCGGGATGACGGCGAAGGGTCTCTGCGATCTCGTCTGCTCGCATGATGGCGCATTAGGCACAGGCCCGGGGCATTCCGCCGTTTTCAGGAGCAGTATGGCGCCCTCGAAGTTTCAGTGGTCAAGGACAGTTTCAAAAAGCCTTCGTCCCTACTGCAATCCGCAGTCTTAGGCTTTTCTGATTTCCATGAAATTGTCAGGCTACCAGGTACTCCAGAGTGGCGTGTTACTGGTTTCGAAATGGCGGGTACAAGTCATCTTTTTGGAGCCGTATTCAAAGAACTTCCAAGAGCCCAGATTATGTAAATGTCGATGCGGAGGCACAAATTGTTACTGGTTCCAGTGCAGTGATTTTTGACCCCCAACTGCTCGTGCGCAAACGGTAGATCCCGTCCAGGTGGACAACCACGTCTCTTTCTGCCATGGCACAAGGGGCGCCACCGCGCCGCGCGTGGGTTTTCCACCACCAGCCCCAGGAAATGGGACTATTACTGCATTTGCGGGGATGGCACGCATCGTGCTGACAATGACACTGTGATGGTCGGAAATGCTGAAATTATTGCATACACTGCGGATCTGGCTTTTGCTGCAGAGGGCAATGAAGATGAAGATCCAGAGATGGACGACATTCCTGCAATGAGATCCAGCCGCCGTTCAATGACTCAATTATATCTTCCTCGACTGTTCCCTGATGAGAGGAAAGCGTACAACGCGCTCATGATGTCTCCCACTACCAATTTGCATATCTATATTTGTCGAGCAGGGCTGGAACTCGCCCGCAAGGTAGCGGAGCACTGTACAGAGATAACGCCAGAAGATGATTAAATCATGTAATTTGGTGTACTCGAAAAGGAAGCGAAAGTCATGCTCCACTGTTGCCGTATGAGAGGGATGAACTGCGACCTGAAGAAGGCTGGGGGTTGTGTTGCCTTCGGCATCCTTGTTCTGGTCAAGGAGAACTGTTTCATCCGTACCCTATTCTCTCCAAGTCAGCTTTTGGCAGCTCCTCATCTCCTTCTTTTGAATCACCATGCGGCGGATCTGGACGGATGAATAGACAGGGCATGGCAAAACCTAATCGACGACGACTCTGATGCCACCATCTAAAGAGATCTCACTGCTCTTTCGCAGAATCTCCTCTTGCGCACGAATAATGCTTATCCTGCATTCTGGGCACTGATAAAGTGGAGTCATTGGTCCGATGTCTCGCTGTCCCCATCTAAATGGCTGAGGAAGTTAAGCCCGACAAGCGCCCGGAGCGTGGACGAGCGTCAGTCAGTTCTCAGGCGCCAGTTGGTCACTTAGTCCGGAAGCAAAAAAGATCTTCTTGAAAATTGAGGAACCTTCCAAGAAAGAGACGTAGTATGCGCGTGGGTAGGTGGTTTCTTTCCGTCGTTCCGTCCGTACCGTCAGACAGTGTGACCCAAGAAAATTGCCTCAAAACAAATGTCAGTCGGTACACGGTCTGATACGTATATTGTTACATACCTCTCGATACATATCCCAGTAAAGTATGCAGATGTATATGGGATGTTTATTTGATGTCTATTAGATATTTTTGGATATATTTTGGATGGGTCCTGGATGTGTAGGAGATGCTGATCGGGTGACGGCCTGATACGTGCTTTAGGGACTGGATGTCCAAAGGATGCCTGAAAGATGATTAAATGCTGATTGGATGGTTTAAAGATTACTTTTAGATATTTATAGCATGAGGGCCACCACAAACTGCGTAGCTTTAAAGCATCTAAGAGGGGTCAGAGCATATTTGAGGCATCCATGAACCGCAGCAAGCCCTACCGCTCCAAGCCTCAATTGCTAGTCGCGGCCTCTGCGATCACCCGCGCCTGTGGCTCGGCGGATCCCTCACGAATTACAGTTCTGCACCAGCTCGGCGACGCCCTGCATGCATTCGAGGAGTTGCAGTTCGTAGTCAACGAGATCAAGCCCAGCACTTTTACCTACACCGCGCGCGACCGAACCTCTGCGACCACCGGCGGCCAGCTCGATGCCGACACCCGCGTCCGTTTCTAGCACGAACAAGGTGCGCGTGCCATCTTTTCAGCTGTTGCCAGTGCCCTCATCAAGCTGCCGACCAGGATTGGTCCTCTTCGTCGTCGCGCCGTCGACTTGCTCACGGCCACGGAGAGCGCCACAGGCCCGGTCGTTGTCATGTAGGCTGCCAGCAATCTCCGCTCGCCTATACCAGCGCTGAAGAGGCTCACTTGGTCTGATTCGGACCACGGCAATTTTGAAGCGGTGTGCGCCATTATTACCTTGGCCGACGTTTCCAACAGCACTATCGCTGGAAGAGCGTGGCGAAAGACTAAGTCGATTTTTTGCTGGGTACTCGCGTCCGACAAAAATGCAAGCGCACTGATCTTGCCTACGCTATTGTCCAAATTGTCCAGTCCTTTCCGATGCATGCCCCACCAGACGATAGGCTGGTGGACGACCTGCTTTCTTTTGATCTTCAAACGCCTACGTCGAGAAAAGGGTGTGCTGGTGTGGGATGCGCCCTTTTAGCCTCCGTGGCAGCTCCGCATCTAGTTTCGAGGGGCGCCAAACCAACCGATGACGTGGTAAGTGCACGTTGACGCAGTTTGAGAACCGCCCCAACATCGACAGAGCGTGCAATGTGGGCTGTGTTCATGGCTCGCGCTCAAGTCACAGCTCGGCGGCCACCGTAGTGCCGACTTCTCAAATACAGAAACTTGTGAGGCGGGACATAGTTTCCAAAGAACCAGAAGGCATGATCAACAAGCTCACAACACTGACATGATAATGGATGAGGAAAACGTAAGCGTGGGGGTATCTGACGAGATATTAGAAGATGCATTGGTCCAAATAGCGAAAACCGCAGGGCTGGAGCAGGGTCATGTGGACGCTTCAATGGCTGTTGCGAGCTTGCTGCGAATGTGGAGAATGGCATTACCGACTGGTGTTTCAAGGATTGTACCGCGAACTTCTGCCAGGTTGTTACCAGAAGTGTCATCAGTGTCCGGTGTTTCGGCCTTGGTAGACGCAATTTGGCTAGGTTTACTAAAGAAATTGGATCCATCATTGTCATCCTCAATCTTAGAAAAGCTTCTTCCTGGTCTCTCCGAAGAACCCGACTTGCGCCTCTCCGCTGCCCTGCATGTGTACAGCACATTGCTGCTCAAATACGGCCGTCAGAGCATGAAAGAAAATGGACTATCGCAGCAATACAGTTCTGTGTCGTCGACTCTTTTGAAACGGGCTCACGAAGTGTTGGATGTCTTTTCGCACTTCGTTCATATGGGCGGCGTGAGAACTATGTCAGCCATAGTGACGGCGCTACCGAGATATTGATCTCCGCTTTTAACGGCTGTTTTGCAGGAACTGCTAATAGCAGATTTAGCGATGACTACAAAACACTCTGAGGAAGCTGTTTTACGAACGTTTACGTGTTTGAAGTCTGTCGAAAAGGAGCTGTTTTCGATTTTGGGATACTCTGCCGCCCTTTCCGTTCTTATTGGGAAAGTATCATCTGGTGAGTGCAATGTCCTGGATGCATTATGGTGTCAATGGAAAATAGATAGCCTGGTGTTGCTACGGCCTCATCTTGCAACTCAGAAGCCTGCTTCTTGTGACACAATTTCGGATTGTATTCGACGGCGAGCTGGATGGGGCTCAGTTGCGGCCCAGGCTAGCTCAAAACAGAAGAGGCTGTTTCAGGGAAGCTCTCTTGAGGAGATGGTATCTCTTTGGAAGGAAGAACTAGGGTTCGCCGGGGAGAGGGCAGGGAGGGAGCTTGGAGCCGTTGGAGAGCAGTGAGAGAAGAGGCGGTTGGGATGGCGTGATGGAGGGGGGTGTTGGGGTGAGGGAGGGAGGAGCGGTGTGTTTGGGGAGATGAGATTAGAAACGGAAGTTTCTAAAAGCCTGGAAAAGAAGGCGTTTGATTGTGGGAGGGGCGGGCCAGAGCAGAGACGGAGGGCGGGATAAGGTGCATTGTGAAAGGGCGGTACGGTGGCGAAGCGGCCTTACGTGGGGGAAGCGGAGCGACTCTGATAGCTACGGAACTGTCTGGAGATAGCGGCTGGGCCATTCGAGCTACATCCTGCTAGTGGCCAGGGTCGGGGGAAGGTAAAATAAGTTGCCGGACACTTCCATCCTGGTGTCGATCGTGTCGACAACATCCGCATCTTGCTGCACGAGGTCCTGCATTTATGGCTCAGGATCCTCCAACCAAAAGGCGCCTGTCTCAAATGCAACCACAGCCACTCCATTGCATAATATTTACCCAATCAGGATGGTTAGATCCAGCATGAACTTCCAATACTGTAGCCTGGGTTGCCAAACTCAGGGCCGTTCATGCCCCGTCTCCTTCCACCCTAGTAGAAAAATCAAAACATTTTGGAGCGTAATTTGAGGGCAATTTGCTTATTGGTGCCATGTACTGTAGAGCACGTGACGCGCACTCACCTTGCCCAATGAAAGCGCAATATGAGTGCATGCCAGCCACCCTGGAATTACCCTCCGATCCGACATCCTAAACAGCATTGGAAACCCCGTTTTGGAACCAGCGTTTCGGGCCTGCACTTGTTCTCTTTTGCGTCCAATATGTATGTAAATGCAGTGCAATGCGAGCTCGGAGTGCTTCTTAACCGCTCCCATTTACATCGTTCTACTATCTGCATCACCGCCTACTATCTACATCACTGCACGCTACCAACCTCCAGACATCCTCCGCCCGAACCCGCCACCGACCTACACCGCTCGTCCCCAACATAATATTTGATGATAATGCATCATCGATGCCATCGCCTTCGCGGGCTCCCTCTGTTCGACAGTAGCATTCCCATGACGACATTCTTGTCTTCAGAAAACATAATGGCTCGTCGCAACGTCAAACTCAACGCACCCCTTCCCCCCGCTTCGGACCATGTCTTCCGGCGTGAGCAACACGCTGCGCCCATACCAATCGCAGTACAAATCCAGATCCTCCTCGCTGCCTCGTGCCTTCTAGTTGTAGCACGCCAGTCGCCCGTACTTGTCGTCGGATCCACGCTTGGCTCGACGACATCTGGACCTTCCGACGCGTCTTGCATCGCTTCTCCGGTATCGCCCTCCGTTCTGACATCCTCGTTGGATGTCATCGGAATATCTGGAGTCGCGGTAGCATCGCAGACGTTGTCTGTGAAGGAATGATAGGGGCTACCGCCTTAGGTGCAGTCTTCAGTTCTTTTAAGTTGCACATCCGGTTGGTCCTCTGATTCTTTCGTCATCTGCACATCAGCATCATCAGCATCATCAGCATTGGAAGGATCTCTCTTCTGCCCATCTTCTTCCATATTTTGACTTTACATCACACGGGAGACGGAACCGTGTATCAACGAATCCTTTCAATATTTTCGGAGTAAAGTTTTCGTTCTACAACAAGTACTACTACCGAAAATCGCACTTTCACACTTTCCGGACGAGGAGCACACCTTCGCGAACAGTCAACATCAGTTGTTCTACACGCTTATCATTTCTCACAAACTGCGCAAACTCATGCAAACTTTGACGGACAGGATCGTTTTCTTCGTAAACAAGGGAGCATAACGCGTTACCAGCCATGATGAGGTCGTCCTCGTTGAGCAAGTTCAAAGCTGCTTCGTAATAATGCCTGTAGTTGGTCTTATCTGCATCCAAAAATACGATATCAAATTGCTCTCCAGTATGGACCATGTCGGTTACTGCCTTCCTCGCATCTGTCTCAAGCAGCTTCACTTTGTAGCCATTCTGGGCACTCTTAAAGCATTTTCGAGCAACAGCAGCTGCAGCGTTGTCTGCTTCAATCGTGACGACTTCTCCAATTGAAGGAATTCTATCTGCAAAAGCCAGTGCGGGGTATCCGGTGAATGTTCCAATGTCAAGAATCCTCTTGTCACTCTTACTTTGTGCGACCATCTTCAAAAATTGGCCTTCGATGGGACCTACCATGCACGGAGCGAAAAGTTTCGCCGCCTTTGTTTCGTTGGCAATGTTGACGAAGTCGGCTGTCGGAGGGGATGTCATGGCATTTGCATATTCTTCGGCGCCC
>NW_005179287.1:0-15774 GCF_000350225.1 Chondrus crispus
TCTGCGCCAACAATTACTCCACACTTCAACACTCTCAATGACGTCATTCGCACGCCCAGAAACCCTTTTCCGCTTTTGTTTTTCCCAAATGTCCCGTCCCCGTCCCGTTTTCGGTCTCGAAATGCCTCACCGACCTCTTGCCATTTTATCACTTCCTCGCTCGCACAACCACTTCATCAAAGGACCCGTCTTCTCCGAGTTGCTTCACCGGACCAACCGGTCTGCAGTGTCTTTCAGCTACCTCTTCTATTTTTTACCAAAATTTCAAACCCACAAAATAATTAATTTATTCTTACACGCATGCTTGCAATTTGCACCCCCAACCTCACTTGCCAGCATCAATACTTTCTTCATCCTCGTGCTTTATTCAACCACAGCTCCCCCCCAAGGCCGCCATGGTTCTACAAATCTCGCCGTCCTTCCTTGCACAAAACAAAACAAAAAAGAAAACAAACAAACAAAAACCTCGACAGAGCATTAGTTCGAGTGCTTCACTCTTTACAAAACCACACCTATAAATTATCCCCACCTTCCCCTTCACGCAGCCCCTCTCCTCATTACTCTCTCGCACAAACCCGGTTGACACTTCTACGCACACTCTGCGCATTGTGGTGGGCATGGCTGATCGAATGGGTTCCCACCCTGTTCAACAACTCGCCGCAAAGCTTATGGCGCTGCGCTCTGGAAAATCTGTCGAGGTGGCGCTCTTATCGCATGCCCACAAAATACCGCGCCGATTCGATCGGCACATCTATCCCTTTTCATTGCTCGGTAAGGAACAAGGCGAGATCGTCGAGCGTTTTCTCAAAACAAGAATGTTGCGCAGATGCAGTATAGCTGGATGCCCGGAGCAGCACACTGGCTTCAAAGACATAATTGTACTACGGCTCTCTCCCTTTTCAAGTTCCACCAAATTTCCGTAACCTTGCCCGCCTTTCCGCGCGACTGACTTTTTTCATATCAATTTTTGCTTTTTTCACGGACTTCGATCCGTCTCTTGACGATGGTTTGGATAGGAGCACCAAGAGGTGGAGCACGGCAGAAAAATTACTCTTCTCTGTCTCTGTTGCATGGCTCCATTTGACAAGACTGGAAATTACAAGAGACATTTCCACAGGTAAGCAGAGAAAATGCATGTTGATGATGTGGCGAGATTGGCGAGGATATGAGACAGCGAGAACCCATTATTTTATTTTATTGGGTTATTCCCGAACAATGCTGACACAACAATAATCATCTCCAAAAGCTTTCATACAACAGATGCCATCCGAATCCGTCGCAAAAAGCAGAAATTCTCAAGGCATCGTCTAGGGTTGTCCCCGAGAACGATATGTAAACCTTTCAACGCTGCGAAGATGTCTAGCGTGAGGCGCTGTGCCTTCACGAAGAGCGAAAGCCTAGATTCGGGGAAGTTAGAAGCGGAAGAAGACGATGCTAAAACAGTGGTGAGAGCGACTCGTGCGATTGCAGCAGGCGGTGATGAGACCGACGGTGACAGTGAGAGCGAAATCGAAACGGAAACCGAACCCGGAAGTGCAGAGGAAGCATTGGAATATAAGAGCAAGTTGCGTGAGAGCGTGGTGATGGAACACGATGTCAAGCTTGGTGTTCACCTGCTTTTAGAAATGCGACACAGGTCGTGGCGGGAGTAGCAACATCCAACGGCACGGCGTTCCGCCAGAGGAACGCTATTGGCAAGATCCAACGAGGCGTCCAGTGCGGATGCGTAGACTGTAGCCCCAAACTGTACGGTACGTACAGTACAAGGGTACCCTAAGAAGGGTACAGTATCTACAGTGCGGTATCTACAGTGCGGTACTGCCCCGTGCAGTGCACTCGTTTTTTCCACAGACGGTGATTAATGTGGGGTTTCTGTGCACATGTAAGTCTACCTTTTCGGTTTTTCTTACAAACCGTGCGGAACCTTTCCAATCATTTGAGCCAAGTCATGGTTTTCCATGTTGCTACGGTAACATGTTACCGTACAGTGATTCGGGCACAGACCTTCGTCGTGCTTGCTCCTTTTAAACAGGTGTCTGGTAACAAAGCGCACGCAAGAATATGTGCCCGTCTGAAGGCTGCACTTTCCTGAAGAGTTATTTTCGTCGACGGGGTGGCCAGCTGTCGTCGATGTTCTTGGATACTTGTACCTCTCACTCTTGGGAAGCATGACAGTGCGGCAGCGTGTGATACTCCACTTGTACGGTGCTCTCATCTATTTCTGAAAACCAGCAGCAGGACAGTGCTCGCATGCTAACTCTGTACAGTATTACCAAACCTCAAATCTGTAGGATCAGAACGCTTTACTCTTTGAGTCGTGCAACATGAATAGGATGCTGATACGGTATTGTGTACACATCGTCAGGCACCTGCTGTGCCATACCTTGGGAAGACCATCTCGTAGCCCTTTCCTTCTCACTCACCTACTTCATACTCATCCTTTCCGCCCTGTTCTGATCTCCTCAACATGTCGCACTTCAATGCCGTCGTCATACTATCCTGTTCTTGTTTTCACTACATGCCCCACGCATCAACTCATCGCCCTATCCCTTATGTACCTCGCTCTCGCAGCTCTTCTGTTTATTCACCGGCAGCAGGGACGGATACACACATCCTTCACGTACTCTTTCCCTTCTACCAAGAACGCCACAAACATCACCAGAGACGTGAATCTTTCCCAACGACACCTTCCTAAACGCGTAGCTTCCGGACTTTCTGTCACCTTCCCTTCCGACTATTAAGCCGAACCGCATCCATGCTTTGCAACAACCCTACCCTCTCCCTCCAATCTTGACCAGTCTACCTCACAAGCGCAGTATGCAGGCTCCCGATGCTACCCTTTTCTTCCGCTCACCATGCAGTGTAACGATCTTGTCATTGTCAAAGGCACGCAGGCCTACAGCTGTAACAACGCGTCTCTCCCGTGACCCTTCTTCGGACTACGCAGCCTCGCAGATTCATCTCTTCCGACTCAACACAGAACTCTGCATCGTCCTCGACAACTTCATTCTCATGGCATAGGTCTGCCATATAGTATTTCTCATCTTCCAGGAAGCAAAGCCTACATTTGCACAGTTTACCCACTTTCATCGAGGGGAACGCTCTTCCCGACATGTCCTCCATACGTACCTTCCATACGTTGACGAAGTGCACATGCTTTCTCGATTAAGGGCGTCACAATCCCGAAAACACCATGCTCGATGTCGAAATTGTATCTCTGGGTCCTTGCCTCGTCTTTGGCTTTGTTCAAGGCCAAGAGGCCTGCGAGGCTAATGTCAAAAATCTGTACGAAGTTCTTGAAAGCGCGCTAAGAAGGGGAGATGCATCTAAGCCGCCTTCCTCAATCTTCCCACCTAGTTACCAAGTCAAGAACGCACTAGAGCTGTAATTGACGATAAATTACGGATTGCTCCTATCCTCCTCCTGTTTCGCTCCTGAGGCATGCGCGGCAGCACAAAGACACAATTGTATCAATATTGCGTTACAAGCCATTCATGAGCAGTGCAGTGATGGGGGCTGTGCTATCCAGTGTGGAGTGTTTCGTGGCTGTGGCATTGTCATGCACAGGAGCTGCGACAGGAGCAAGCGATGTTGCGAGGAATGGATCCGTGATTTCCGGAAGTTTGATCTTGCTGATGCCAGAGGTGCAGAAGAGTTGTCGAATATCATTTTATCATGACAAATGTATTTGGCTTCTGCACGAAGAAAAGATAGTTGAGAGTGTAGTCCTCTGACTCTCTGTTTACTGAGTAGTGAGTCAACTTAAATGCTGGCACAACAGATCCTACAAAGCCTTTGCTAAACGTGAGACAGAGGCAAAGATGCTATAAAAGGAAGAACACTAAAAACGGTCACAAGTAAAGGGGAGTACAGGGTATCCAGAAACGGATGCTATCCGAAATAGAACCAGATGGCACCTAGATGCCACAGTGTATACTGTAGTTACAGAAATATGCCTGCGTAAGCTCCCTACTGTACCCACTATTCTGGATAAGGTCTCGGAAAAGGAGGGGTGGGGTATTCATTGGCCGAGAAAACGAAACTCATAGCCAGAGATGCATTCTGGTACTGTACAGTATCTAGATGATAATTGAGCTCATCTGAGGTTACTTTTCAACATAATGTTTCTGTACTTGCGCTTCCCGATAAAAGGGAGAAAAATACACTCGCCATCGCGTTTTTGTTTCTGCGCTGCAGAAGGATAGATTGTGGTGAGAAAGAAGTGCATGTCGCTTCCGGTGATGTTTTTAGAAATGCGTGGCAAACGAAGCTTTAGCGAGCATCCTTGAAACGTTTGTACTGTATCAAGGGTACAAGTACAGTACCGGTACTGTAAACTACTGTAGTACTGTACCCTTGGGTACTGGAGTGCCGTGGATGGAATTCGCGACAGGATTTTGCTGTTCTGGGAGGTCAAAACTGTCGGAGAAATTACTGTAAAGGGTACAGTAGAGAGTAAAGAGGAGCACAGGCCAAACGCGGCGCGGGGTGCAAGGGATACGCACAGGCCGGGTTGGCGCGGGGTGCGGTCGTCGGAAGGCCAGCCACAGGGGAGAGACAGGACGCGTTGGCGCGAGGTTGTCAGTGGTGGTTTGTTTTTGTTGATGGTAAGAGTGATGCCGAGTACCGGGGCCGTTTACTCGTAGACATTTATAGTACTCTAGAACTCGAGGAGATACTTACCAAATATCCTAAAAGAGTCACTACGCTACCAAAAGGAGGGTTGCTACCCAAGAAGCCTTTCAAACGTACCTAATAAAGTAGTTCTTAAAGCTAGGTAACACATTCCATAAGGGAATAGTACACCTGAGGCCTAATACGGCAAAGGTGGGTGGTAGGTGACAAAAAAGTGTAGGCTACAGCTAATTTGTAGGCTACAGTACGAATCAGGCAACATATTATCATAGGTAGTCTCAATCTAAACACAATTCACTTTAAGAAAAACGGGCAAGACGGGCTCTGTGCGTATAGCTCAGTGTCGTTGAACGGTGTTTTTGTGCCTCGCGCGAGCTATCGCTCATACGATCGAGCGATTGAGTAGTCGCGCGGTGGGGAAGACGGGGTGATCCGGCGAATGCCTTCAAGAGTAGAGAACGCGCGCCGGCCAATGCCTTTGCTATAGAAGTGTAGCTTGGTGCTTTTACAACTCTAATAAACGTTCTGGTCTTTTGAAAGGGTAGGGTGAATACACTACCATGGCATAAGTATCTCGGCACCACGGGAGCTCACCGGCCGGTGGGGACGGTAGTGTAAGCCCATGTAAGCCTCAGAAACGGAGACTTCCTCCCATGGGCGGAAGTGGTGGTGAGCGCGGCAAAAAGATGGAATTACAGATTTGAGATTGCGTGGCATAACGGGTGTCTGTCTTGAGAGTATTATAAAGAGCTGATCTCGAGGCCGAGGTCTTGCGAGTGCGAAGGTCGCTGACACGGAAGGCAAAAAGCGCAGCATGAGTCTTGTGGGAGCGGCGCGCGTTGGGATGCAGAAGGCGCCGGTCGGGAGGGCGGGATAAAGGAGGAGGCGGAGACGGCGTGGCGGCGGCCGGCGCCTGCGGTGCAAGGCGCAGAAGCTTGCATCTCTGAAACTTGCGAGCAGACAGGCTGCGGCGGAACGAGGAGCAAGGGTGCTGGACGAGGCAGGGGCCGAGGCAAGTGCGGGCACCGGTGAAGAGGAATGGTGGAAGTAGGGGCGCCAATGAGAGAGGCGGGAGAGGGGGAGGAAGATGCAGTAGGGTTGAAGGGCGGAGAAGCAAGTGCAGCAGTGTTGAAGGACTGCGTGGAGAGAGCTGCAGAGAGGAATGACGGAGGACCAGCAAATTTAGCAGCAGCCGAGGTGGACGGGGGCGAGCGAGCGAGTGCAGCAGTGGACGAGAACCAGGGAACAGCGTTCACAGCAGAGTCCGGGGGGCACTACTGGGGATTGCAGCTGCGGGTCGGCTCTTCCAGGGTACTGTCTACCCTGGACAGGCAGAAATTGCCAACTGCCGTGTATTGCGATCGTGGTCGTTGGCTGGTATAGGCACTGGTATTGGGGGATGGCAGTGACGGCAGGAACGCGCTCGTGTTCAGAAGGGGAATGCCCCACGCATGCATGCAGGCGACAGCATCCGTGGAGGCCTTTCATCCCATAGATTGGGACGCGGAATTATTTTCCTGTGCACGAGAGGGCAAAATCGTCTTGTCCACGTACGCGGTGTATGGATCACGGTTGGATGGAGGAATGACAGAACGGGAATGGCCCGATTGTGTAATTCCGGCCCGTCGTCGGAGAGTGTCAAGGCAGCCTCGTGAAGACCAGGTGGCGAGGCACGTCCTTGAGTTTTTGAGAAAGCACCCGGGGCTGGCTGTAAGGACCTCCGGCATCGGGTGTCGCGGGTCCGTGAAATGGCCGGCAGGAGCGCGGTGCCTGCTTGAAGGACAACCGAGGCGTACTGCCGCTACACATGATTGTGTGAGGGCGGCGTTAGTTAATGCTGTTTTCGCATTACGAGGAGCAGGTGCGGCTGACGAGGTGGAGCGGAGAATTGACGGGGATCCGTGAATCTTCTCGTGCTTCAAACCACTTGGCCTGATCCTTCATGGGGCAAGAGAGGCGTTGATACACTGTCGAGCTGTGCGCGACGGTGAGTCACAACGTGGAATTCAATCAGCAGATAGGGGAGCGGCGTTTAGGGTATTGGCCGCGAAGCGGTCCGGCATTTTCATAGTGCGACTTCAGGAAGTGAAAATGGTCGATCATGCCGTGGTTCTGCATGCAGATGCTGGAGTTATCGTAGACTCTACAGAGTCGACTGCGATAGTTCTTACTGGAGAAAACCTTGAGCAATGTGGCGGGGAGAAAGTGCAAAGCCTTAGAGTAGTGGAGGTAAGAGAGATAAAGGGAAGGGTGTAGGAGGAATAACGGAAAAGCTCTAGTTTCTTATTATCCACTGTTCAGGTTGAATAGCTAATAAACCAGAGCTCACGACGTGTTTTAGCGCTGTTTGAGACATCGACTTTGTCAATCCGTCGGCGATATTTTGGGAACTGCGGACGAAGCCAATATCAGATATAACTTTGTCACGAAACCCCTCGCGAGCGTCGGCGATGTCGAGCATAGTTTGCTTCTCTGAGGTGCGCGAACCTTTTGAGATCACATCTAAGAGAGATTTGGAGTCTGTGAACAGTTGTACGGGGATCCGGCGGCCGCATATATCGCTCAACTCAGCAGCGAAGGTGGAGGCAACATCAAATAGATCGCTGAATGCGATAAGTTCGCCAGCCATGGCGGAACGGACGACTCTTTTGGACTTGTACGACTTGAAGTGAATTGGAACAGAGTTTCCAAAACGATCAGCAAGGAATGAAATGTGCCCGAGCTGCGTAGAAAGGTCATGGTTGTTTGCAAACGATGCGTCTGCAAATCCGACAACACGCAGCGAGTCGTTGTCGAGCTTTGGGATTTTGAGGGATATTCGATTACATGTCGCGTACTTTGTAGCCTTATTTAGACGACGAATCAGCACGGGTTTCTCTGTGAGGAACCGCTCCTCGGTGACTTGTGCGAGCTGGGAAATTTCAAATTGGCAATCAGGTCGGGTGTTCGCCAGCCATGCAAGGCGCATGCGCATAGATCGAAACTCGGTAAATGAAGCGTCACTGGGGAGTCTCTCCAGCTTCTTAAGGTAGAAATGCTGGTTTTGAACTAAGTTGCCGTCTCTGTCGCGAACAAGGGAGAACCCGCTAAAGGTACATGGTATTGTCTCGTCATCGCCCATCTGGAACCGGGCATTTGTCCTTTTTGCCAATTGACGAAATGCGGGTGAGCCGGCTCGAAGAAGATCATCAACGTATCCACCGCTGAGTCCGACCAGGAGGCCATCGGAGACGAGTTTGTAGAGGGCTGGATCGGAACGGAGAGGTGTCATACCCAAATCATTACGGTGGTGATCGTCAATGGTCTTGTGCCATAAGTCACCGGAATCGCAGAGTCCGTAGGGGGGCTTCAACAGTTTGAGACACTGCTCCGGTTGGAGCTCGAACTGTGGTACGGGCTTTGTGATGAATAGCTCACGTGACAGTGGTTCAGCAGATTGGAGGTACGCCGGACGTACATCGGCAGTCCAGATCTGGAATCCATGAATGGCGGCAAGGGCTAGGAGGAGTCTGATGGACTGTGGCTGGAGGGTCGCTGCTGTGTGCACCATGAAGTCCTTCATGCGGTCACGATGTCCTCCGATGACGTAACGTGCCTTGAATTTCACCTGGCCATCTTCGGTGGACTTGATGGCCAGGACTAAGCGACCGGGTAGGACGTTTGCGTCCTTTGGAACCTCTTCCCGTAGTATAATGCTGAAGGTACCACGTTCCAGTAATCCCTTTATTTCGTCGCGCTTAGCTTGAGACATGTTTACCGACGAAGCCCGGGGATCTCTAGGGTCAATGATCTCTGTCAGATGAACCGAGTATTCATCTTCGTCGGTGTAGCATAACCCCCACCCTGGGGGACTCACTTTAGATTTGATCACGATTGATTTAGTTACTGTAGAGCCCGACGCTCTACACTACCACCAAGCGTGTCCACGTGTGCCCACAGCACACGTGCACACGTGTACCACGCGCGAACGAAGCGCGCGCGCACCACGGGTAATACGTGTACTGTCAGCCTCGACATAGCTGACAGTATTACAGTGCAGGCCGACCTGCACTACAGTAGCCCACTACAGTACCTCGGTACTGTAGTGTTATGATAGATTGTTTTGTATATTAAATATGGAGCGGACCGACGGCGGCGGAAGGGGACAAGCACGGGCTTGTCCTCAACCGACCGCCAAGGTCAGTCCACCCAGCTTATTCTAAACGTCGCCTTCGCTCTTCGCGCGCGTTTAGTCGGAGCCGAGCCGAGTGGACGCGCAGCACGCGAGCGAGCACGGAACCGCCTCCGCCCGTCAGCACTGGTACGTCACCCAGTGCTGCTCCGGGGCGTCGAGGCGTCGATCCGCTCGTGCGTGCGCGCGTCCCTGCTCGCTCCCGCTCTACCACTGCTACCCGGGCCCGAGCCCGGTTCCGTAGCTGGTTGGCCTGCTTCACCCCTTCTCCAATCCGGGGTCTACAGGTCGAACTGCGCATACACCTCCAGTCGTCTGGGGGTGTTTATGCTACAGTCGGGAGAATTGAAGTGCGTGAAAGCACGGCAGATGTCGGAGAACAGGAAATGAGCGACAACGGGTGGGGGAATGTAGCGCTTCACCTGCGCTACGTTGAAAGGACGGGCGGCGCCGATCGTCACATCTTGTATATATACGAGTTTTTTGGTGGCATCCATAGCGAGAACCGTAAATGGTCCGAGCCATTCACCGATACGGTGATTCACGACCTTCTCGCGCCATACTAGGACCTTGTCCCCCGGGTCGTAAGCGCGGTCGGCTGCTGGCGGAACGGAATGCCGCAGGGCCCTGGATATACGCATCTTTGCCATGATGCGTTGCATCTCAGTGCGGGCTTCGTGAACCATTTCGGCCCGTTCCGCCAGTTTGTCTCGGGTCTTCGGGGTTTCTGATGGGGTGTATACTCTCGGCAGTTCCCCAAATACGAGGGATGACGGGACGAGACCTTCAGGACCTAATGTGTCGTTCATTGCTTTGACTGCCAATTGAAGGAGAAGCTCTTTGTCTACGTTGGGGTAGTCAATCCTCATCTTCCGGAAGGTACTGCGGACGGGCTCGTGGTACCGTTCACCAATTCCTAGGCTTGAATGCGCCTCTATGCGAGTTCCTTGGACTTTGACATTGGCTCGTGCGGCCAGAGATATAAAAGGTTCGCTTTTCCCGAGGTTGCTGCCCTGGTCGACTAGTATTCTGTTCGGGAGGCTAGTATAAATGGAAGCCCAGCAACGTAAGAGGGCGTCCCAGACAGCATTGGTGCTCATGTTAGGGAGAAAGCGGGCGGCAGAGAAACGGGTCGATTCATCCACGATATGCAAAACGGGCAGAGAGTTGATGTACATAATGTTCATCATGATGCGTTCATTAAAGCGTGCATTCTCAGTCCCGAAAGAAACACGAAATCGAACAGGTGCGGGCTGAATACGCTGACAGGGATCACAGCGCCGCGAAATGTTCTTCAAGAGTTTCAGGGTCTCCGGCGTAGCGTGTTCTGGACGAGCTCTCCGGAGCAGGTGGAAAAGCTTCGTCGCGGATGGGTGAAAGAACTGTCGGTGAAGCTTTTGAAGCTGTGATTCGGTGAAGTGGATCGTAGATGCATTGGCAATCGGCACGTACACGTGACGACTCTTCGCTCTTAACAAAGGAATAAACCATTCGTCAAAGTAAGCCTGTCGTCCGTCTTGGAGTTCTTGCGCAGATCTTCGCGCAAGTCGGTGAAAAACAGTATCGGCGACAAGTTGCTCGCAGTCCAGTACGTCCATGCCCAGCAACGCTGGGATGTCAGCCTCGACAATGTCGAAGTCAACAAGGATGGGGTTGACACCTGGTGGTGTTGCGAGGGGCAAAGATATGCGTCCGAGCGAAGGGAAAGATTCGTATCCAAATCGGAAGCGGCTTCCAGATTGGCGTATATCTCGACCGTGGTTTTTGGCTACACGGAGGAGGCGATTCAACTCCCGCTTGCCGGCAACTGACTTTGGAGCACCAATGTCGACGCAGAAGCCGAGAGGGCGGCGTGATGAGCATTCACGTTTGATTTCGGCTATAAGAATCTTTCTACAGTCAACTTCATGTCCTGGAATCTGGTAGCAAAGGGATATAGCCTTAGGGGGACAAGACAAGGGTTTTGGGCGATGTATATTAGGTGCCGGTCCACATCGCCTTAATGAAAATTTGATGGAGGCATCTGCTGCGACAAGCTTGCAGTGACGATATTCGTGACAAACTCCCTGTCCAGGTTGTCTGCATGATCATTTTCACGATTAGCGATCGTCAAGGCGTCATCGAACTCTTGTGCTGCAGTTTCTCCGAGGTGAGTGGCATCTCCCTCCGTCCCAGAAAGGTCATTATCATCACCGGACTGAGATTCTTCCTCCATTCCGAGAACGTAGTCGCGAATGATGTGAACATGGGATTCCCCTTTGCGAAACCTCGAGCGTGCGTTGGCTGCGATTGCCCCGGGACTGCACCGATGACCTGGCTTCCACGGAAGGGTGCATTTGAAGCACTCGTTCCATCGGCGGGCTTTCTCAAAGGTGCGGCCGTTACTCGTCAGCCGGGGCGCCGATGTGGGTCGATATGTTTCAGGACGTCTTGGCAAATGCTTGCGAACATCACGACGATGGCGCCCATAGCGTTGGAAGAACATCTCTGCGGCTTCCTCCTGCACCTCAGTGATGCGAGATGAGAACACATGTGGGCGGGCCTCTCTAACCTCGTTAGACAGCTGAAGGCTTTCATGCAATGCAGTCACGAAAGAATGAAACTTGTAGTGATGAGAGACCATGTTCCGGATAGGAGCTAGGGCCCATTCGCAACTGAAGACCGCCTTCCGCAAGAAGCGAATCTTATTCTCATCAGAGCGAAATCCCGGAGGGCATTGCGGCGTGAGGAGTTCAACTTGTTCCACAATCTTAGTAAGGCCTTCTGAGTGTGTAGTCAGGGAACGCGCGGACATGAACGCGTCTAGGCTTAGGCTCTCAAGCGTGGATTGGACCTGTAGCTGCCTAGAGTCACTGTCATATTCGCGCTTCATGAGTTGACACACTTGGTTGTACGACATCCCTGGACTGTAATGGTTCAGCAGAAAGGTTCAGGCAGGTCCCTTGAGGACGTTCATGAAGTACTCAGCCTTCTGCAGAGCGGTCAAGCGGTGCTGACGTGCGCACGCCTCGTAGTCTCGTATAAGAAGTTCCACCGACTGTGACAAGTCGCCAGTGAACTTCCGATTAGAGAACTGCTGGTGGACATAATTTGCCTTGCGAGTGTCTCCCCAGTCCGGGGAGTTATCGAGGGCATCGGCACCTTGCTTTGAAGGTCTGGTTGCTGCTCTTGGCTGCAGAGCGTCCATAGCTGTTAAGGGCGAGGGTAGTTCCTGGCTGCGGATGTGTCCAGCGTCAAAGACGACCGAACCGATTCCGGGACCTGGGGGATACCGATCAAATCCCCGCGAATGTGGTGTGATTGGATCTAGGACTGGTGCAGAGACCTCCGGTGCGGTTCTCTGGGATGAGTCTCCGGGGTTGGGCGCAGCCCTCACCGTGGAGGTTCCACCAGTTCGGCGAGAAAGCAGGGCACGTGCCTGCTTGAACTTGTCGACAACTGAACGAGTTGAACTGGGGTCTAAACCAAGAACAAATGCGAGCCAGACTTGGTTTATGATGCTTTTGTGGGCCCGTTCATAGTCACGGAGGAACACTCCTGATATAAAGTCGGCAGGTATGTCATCAAAGCCGTAAAGTTCGGCAATGCTGTAAAGGACCTTGATCGGGAATGTTGGTCGACAGTAGTAACTGTCAGTGAAGACGGAAGATGGGGCAGGTAGCATGTCAGACATAGTCTCACAAACATCGATCGGTTTAGGCATTACGGCTTGGGTTGTCCCCGAGCTTTGGGCCACGGGATACAGATGAAGCACATTCCTTGCGGCACCGAGGTACTGACTATAGAAGTCATCCTCCTCTTGGATGCAGGTCGCCATTTCTGGAGGCGAGCATATCGCTGAAAGGCCTGCGCCTTTGTTATAGCCGTTGGAGCTGTATCACCATCTGTAACGGTGGGTGAAGAGTTGGTAAGATTGGCCGGGGCAGAGGCGTTGTCTTGCGACATATTGGGAAGGGTGGATGGGATCTTCTGATCTGCACGAAGGGATGAAAGTTGAAGCACAAATCGCACCTTCGAATCCGGATTGTCGTTGAACGGTGTTTTTGTGCCTCGCGCGAGCAATCGCTCGTACGATCGAGCGATTGAGTAGTCGCGCGGTGGGGAAGACGGGGTGATCCGGCGAATGCCTTCAAGAGTAGAGAACGCGCGCCGGCCAATGCCTTTGCTATAGAAGTGTAGCTTGGTGCTTTTACAACTCTAATAAACGTTCTGGTCTTATGAAAGCGTAGGGTGAATACACTACCATGGCATAAGTATCTCGGCACCACGGGAGCTCACCGGCCGGTGGGGACGGTAGTGTAAGCCCATGTAAGCCTCAGAAACGGACACTCAGGAGGTTTCTACTTGGCGACAGGGCATGATCAACTCAGCTTTTGCTTGAGCGAGGTCGACAGCCAAAATTTGTTATGATCTTTTCCTAAAAGATCATATTGTACAGCACCACAGTTTAAAAGACTTGTACACTTTGGTGCTGTACAATAACGCTTGCTGCTACCGGTAGGAGGGTGAATACTGTTCAGATTTGGCCAACTCGGATTGCGGCAATGACGGAACAGCAATGACGGAAGCAGCAATGACGGAAGCAGCAATGAAGGAAGCAGCAATGACGGAAGCAGCAATGAAGGAAGCAGCAATGACAGAAGCAGCAATGACGGAAGCAGCAATGATGGAAACTCTCATCCGCCATTGGGTTGTCGTATGATACCTTACAGTACAGTATGACAACACAGTAGAGAAGCGTACAGCACCCTTGGTACAGTACTTCAGCCAGCTCCGCCTCCAGTAATCTCCGCCGTCGGGGCATCACCTTCTTCCCCTCTGCGACGTTTGAGCCGCAATGTCCTACACCTCGGGGGGCAAGTCTTCGATGCTTGTTTTCACAACAGTTCAAACAACGTGGTTCAACCAAAATGACCCTGTGCAGACGCCGCCCACCGCTTTCGCACTCCCACGTGCCTCTCACGTGCCTCTCACGTCAAAATTGTTCATGCTTTCGGGACATTCATTGCGACATCGCCTTGCACCTAACAGTTACCTTCAAATCTTCTTCTTGACTCCTCCATAAACGTAAACTTTACGGTCGCTCGCGACATCAACACTTGCTTTTTAAAAAATTATGTGCATACAGTACAGTAAACCTCACTCCTTGCCATCAAAAACCTTCTCAATCACGTCCTCGTCTTCCGCGAAAGGAACAGCGTCCCCCTGAGTCGCCCCCTGACCGTACGGCCCTGGATCATGCTGTACATCCCCTGGCGACACCGCCTCCGATGTTCCAGGCCACTCTTCGTTCACTTGTTCATTTCCGCGCACCCCCACTATCTCGGATGCCACCCCGCCCGCGTTGCCCGAACCCGGTAGCAGCGACGCCTCTGCCGCATACCCCACCGGAAACGTCGCTGCATTCATCTGTCTTGGCGTCGCCACGTTCACGCTGCCGTCCCCACCCCCCGCACTCGGCGGCGCGATTGGGTGAGGCGTGATTCGCGCCATATTCGCAAAATCGCCTCCCGCCGAGTCTTGAGCAAGGGGCACCCCGATAAACCCTCCCTCGCTCGCCTCTGCTGCAATGCTGAAAGGTGATTCTGCGCCGCGTCTACGTCTTGTGACCGTGATAACGATAAATGCTACCATAACAACAGCAATCAAACCGACGGGTAGCGCGATCACAAGGATTGTGCCTATCTCCGCCTCACCGTCATCGTCTGTAGCTTCTACTGAACTCGGCCGAAGGACAGGGTCTACGGAATTCGATGAAGTGTAATCCACTCCGACTGAGTCGAAGAATTCCCGGAAGCGCGCAACTCGTACGTTAATTCCAGGAAAGTCCAACGACCCGCACCTCAGACCCCCCATGACTGTAGCCACTAAAACTGCCTCCCCATCCGCATCTACGGAATCGTACTGCAGTACAGGCCCGCCACTGTCCCCAAAGCTAGCGCAAATCAATAATGAACAATGGTGTTAGTTTTTTGTCTTGCCTGTACGCAGAAGGCAAGTCATGGGAAAAGGTCGTGCGCGTTTCACTTACCAGGCCCCGCAACGTCTCTCGCGGATATATCCTGCGCATGTGTTGACGTCGGATTGCGAGAAAAATCCTCCTACATTGTAGAGCTTGTCACACTCGTCACTTGAGACAGTCGGGACGTCGACCTGTTGCAATTGTCGCGAATCATCCAACACCGTCGCCCCTTCCTGTTCCTCAGCCGTCTCGCCAAAACCAACGATTCGGACGAAAGAGTCGGCCACAGGGATGGTGACATTCGTGTTGATTTTCAACGGGACTGCCTCTTTTGGGGCATCTGTGCCAAGCCAGACGGCGGCAATGTCATTCCGGATATTTTCTTTTAAATTATCGACACCCTCGGTATATGCAGGTGGGGCGTAGGCGATCGCCACTGGGACTTCCACGACGCTGGTGAGAGTTGTGCCGCGCACGAGAAAGGCAACGGTGTCAAGTGCGCCGATATTGCAGTGGGCCGCAGTGATCACCCAGCGGCTAGAGACGAGGGTACCAGTGCACAGGAATAATCCACCTCTGAGTAAGGCGACGACTGAACGAGCAAGTTTGAGTGAAGCGACATCGCCGTTGATGATGCGCGGAGTCACGTTGGAGATGGAGCGAGGCTGACTGGGAGGGTCATTCGTGTAGATAACGGGGCATTCCGCGGAGCGTGAGACATGGGACGGATTGAGAAGTGATGTGTTGAGGTGGGCGGCCGAGGGGGGCGTGAGAGTGGTGAAAAAAGTGAGCAAGAGCGGAATGAGGAGAGAGCGGAGCATAGCCGTGTCAGGCTGGAGTAAGGTGCATTAGTGAACTGGGAAGGCTGCGCTGATGTTCCTGGGAATATAACGTAGGGAAGGGATGGGGGTGGGCAAAGGGGGGGGGGGGGGGGGGGAAAAGGGGGGGGGCCCTATAAAATGGGTGTTAAAACACCCCAGTTTCCCCCAAACCCTTTTGGGTTTAA
>NW_005179287.1:15874-45294 GCF_000350225.1 Chondrus crispus
GGATCGAGGTGAGGAAAAGGCTGAGTGATAGCAGACGGGGGGGAGGGGAGAGGGGGGTGGGCCGTATGACGTGTGTGTCAGAGCACCTCAGTTGCACCGAAGCGCTGTCGGTATCACCTGCGGGGGGGTGGGGGGTTGAAATGAGGAAACTGTGCTGGGAAGCACCGTTTGTGTAGTACCATTTTCAGGTCTTTCAACCCTCTCTTATGCTGTGAGTACTGTATATTCCGAACAACAAAGCATGGCATAACAACCGAAACAGCCGACCTTGTTGCTTCTAAAGAAGCATTGTTGAAAGGAGAAATCCCTCCAAGCTCTTGCGGCTACCGTACAGTAGACTACCAATGGGGTCGCTGCCAAGATAGGCATATCATAAGGCCTCTGGCCATGAGGTGGCGAAAGCCATTTCGTCCAATAAGAACGCTCCGGACCGCCGCCGTCCATACTTGGACGGCTGGCATTGGGCGACGAATGTAGTCGGACCAAAAGGGAGAATGCGCACCATCGTAGATTTAACTATTAATTAGTAATCTACACTCGACGGCGGCGCGGTATCGCGCCCACCAGTCTCGGACTGGATGACATAAAGTTGTGTGACCGGGGGCAGCTCGCCCCCTCACACCGGAGAGGGACACACTCTCGCTCATGTTTATTGCTCACCTCGTTCAGTCGCATGAGGTGCAACTTCTTGCATGACAACAATGCGCGCTCTCCCAGGCTGGGCACTCCCTCAGGCTGAGCACTTTCCCAGGCTGAGCGCTCTCCCAGGTTGTTCAACAAGACCGAGACCTACACGTTGAACACCTGTCCTCCGTGTACAAACCCGGCTAGACATCCATCCCAGCCTGCACGAAGCCAGCCAGCCCTCAGTACAGTTGTAAGAGCATCTCTAACAGTTCGGCAACTATTTTGGCCAATGTAAACAATTTTTTCAACGCACTGGTTCCCCTTTTTGCCGCACTTTTCCGAAACCGAGTCACCCAGATCAGCCCCCGCCACTTGCTAACCTTGGTAGCTCTGTGACTGATTATAACCTGCCCGCCTTTTCTGTTTTTACCGCCATTCGAAAGCCCATTACTTTCACTTGTCCGCCAAAAATCCAGACTGTGCCGTGCCATTACAACGTAATATGCTTTTCCATATCGATCGATAGCCGCCCATCATCTCCATTCCGGAAAAGTGCGGCAAAAAGGGAAGCAGAGCGTTGCCAAAATAGTTTATGTTTGCCAAAATATTTAATGGACATTATTTGACTGTTAGAATAAAGAGTTTTTTCGGGCCACGGCCATTATTTGATGTTTCCAAATTAGTTTCCGTGCGATTCAAACTTGTAAAAGGGGTTCATTTAAGTGACTTCGTTCCCTTGAAGGAAGGCATGATGTGATTTCGTTACCGTTGTAAAGCTATATGCACGCTATATGTGTTTACTGAGCTTTAAAAAGTCAAAACTGGTGAAGGACTGGGTAGGATACGGCCTTTTCACCAGACATGCATAGAAAAAAACAGTCACTTGCCACATTTTATCATGAACTGTTACCGCATGACCGTATCGTCTCGCTATGTGCTTGCTTTTTACTGGGTACCTCAATTGCTCAATAGATTTGCTGGAATACAGTCGCAGCGCAACACTACCGGGCAGTTTACATCCGGTCAGCGATTCTGACCGGATGTGGACTGTGCGGTAGCTGGTCAGTGCCAGCGATGTGATCTTCGGACGCTGCGATCCATGCACGAGCAACAACGCAATTCTCCTCGACATCCCAGGTCTTTGGCGCCCTAAGATGGCAGAAAGTGTGAGGAACCGAGTAGAGCACAAAGTACAGTGCATGAAATATGCGATGTATCAATCGCTAGGGGTTGAAGTATAAGTTGCCCGGAAGACACATTTGCCAGAAACAGGTACCCCACTAGCCAATCCGAAGGGTTTTCGTGTCACCTCTCTTAAATGGATTAGAGCACGACTTGGGTCTAATGGACGGTCGAAAAGACACACATCGAATTCCAATCTATCGGAAAATCTATTCGAATAGAATAGAACCATGCCGAATGTAGCATAAACACCCCCAGCGATAGGAGTGTATGCACAGTTCGACCGAGATCCTTGTCGATCGGGAAGACGGGGGTGAAGCGGGACACCAGCTAACGGCAACGGGCAGCGGGCTCGGGTAGCGTGGTAGAGCGGGAACGGGAGGACGCCGGTACGCGCGAGCGGTTCGACGCCTCGACGCTCCGGCGCGGTACTGGGTAACGATCCAGTACCGACGGCCGGAGGCGGAGCCGGCTTGTGGGCGTACCCTGCGCGTCCTCAACCCGCGCTCGGTGCCGCTCCAAGGTCGTAAGCAAGCGCTACCTTAGAATAAGCGGGAAGTCGGACCTTGACGGTCGGTGGGTGACAAATCCGTGCTTGTCCTCCTCCACCGCCGCCGGTCTGCTTCATATGTAATACAAAAAACGATCTACAAGTCTACAGTACCGAAGTACTGTAGTGGACTACTGTAGTACAGTGCGGACCGTACTGTAATGCTGTCAGCCATCGGGGCTGACAGTACACGTGTGCGCGCGCTTCCGTCCCGTGGATACACGTGTACACGTGTGTGCCCTGTATCTGAGAGGTACACGTGGCCACGTGCAGTGGTATTGTAGAGCATCAGGCTCTACAGCACTAGATCCGTTGTTGATCTAATCTAATTAAAAGCCTCAGGGGGGTGTTATACTACACGGCTCCCCCTTGAGCGGGGACGTCTGCGTCCACGGGTGCTTGTAAGGAGAGTGCCATGGTCGACCGTGTCATTTATACGGTGCATCTCGTTCGTGCCGGTGTCCTCGCCCTCTGGTCGCTATCCTTCGTGCCCTGCCCGACACTCGTCCGTGCTCGTGCTCCTTCTGCTCGCACGCCGTCGTTCGCGTGTACTTTCGCCTTTCCCCCGTGTCCCTCGAGATTCGAGTCTCATCCTCCCAGGGATTTTCCGCCTCCCAAACGACTCCCTCTTAAATTCTCGTCCCTGTTAGTTCTTCTTGCGTTAGCCTCGGACGCGCCGCCGCGTCATTGACTCATCGACTTGCCTTTAGGATCGGCCTCATCACGCGGACCACGCCGCAGCCATCGCCAGAAGTCCGAAAGTTTCCTCCACGCGGGACAGGCGTATTTCGGCCACGCCTGTACCTTAGTCGTCCAGGGACCTCCGATGTCCCTATGCAAAAGCCGACTGGGCTGTTTTTGATATATAAATTGAAGACGTCGATGGGTCCTTGGACGGGGCTAAGGAAGCTCTTACATGCCCCCCGAGGACAGCGATCCAGGATCAGGAGAGTGGGACACCGACGCTGGCCATGTAAAATGCGGGATGTCCCCGTTCTGTGGCCACGGTTCACACTGGAGTCGACTACAGTACAAAACCCACTTCTAACACTCACCGCGCACGCACGGGAATTCGCGCGTGCCATTCGCACAATTATACCTGTACCGTAACGGAGGCTCTTTCCTTCTTACTTGAAGTCTCACGGTGCCCCCGCGCTTGCATGCGACACGCGAGGGAACAAAATAGGCGTGTGTGTATCCTTGTGCACATGGTCCTCGAGGCGTATCGTCCACGCGCCTCGATCTTCCTATTCCCGTCTGTTGACGCGTTCCCTAACCGGTTCTTGTCGCGGCGGCTCCTTTCCGCGTGGCGTGGGCCACCGACACGGCGCGTGTGGCGCGTACTGCGCGTGCGCTATACACGTGTGTGCGCCAGCGACAGCGCGATGTGCTTCACCAAAAAATTGCAATGGCATATTTTTGGCAAAAGTCTCTTAACGATATATGATTGGTGCGCTGTCACCAGTAGGCCAAAAGTTGTCAAAAATTATAACCTGGTGGAGCCCACCAGCGTACAGCACCATGCCCGTCGCTCTTCGCAATCCTTCTCACGTCGCCCGCGTGCCGACGACGTGTGCACGCTCTGGAAGCAGACGCATGTTGCGTTGGGAGGTTTATAGCGACGCTCGGGGAACTCGAGGTCCCACTTTTGTCGTACGCGGCGGTTTTCTGACCTATGATCTCGGTCGTCCATTCGCGGTCGATGCATGCTACAGCACCCTCTTGAATCGAGGTCCGGGTTTCGGTGGGGGCGCGTCGAGCGCGACCGGAACCCTTCGTCTACTCACCCTGATTCTTTCCGTATTGCTGAGCGCGTGCTGTCTTCGCCACGACTCATGTGGCTCGTTCCAAGGACACTACCACGATGTCCTCAGAACGAATGTTTCGGCCTTCTCTCGGTCCTCATGCCGGCAGGACCCTTAAGAGTCGGTCCGTTTTGACCCTTACTCTGAGTAGCGAGATCTTTGCGTCGCTCCCCTTCTTCATGATGAGCGAGTCGGTCGTATGCAACGCAACATTGAGGTTTTCACACGAATAATCCAATGCAATGCCAAACGGATCTCTCGCAGCCGGCGGATATTGATACGTATCAATATATTAGGGGATTTGATACGTATCAATATTTTGTACGTACGCAAAATATCGTGTCCTCCCGGCGTCTTGCGCTGGCTGATCATTTTCGAATGGAGGATGTCCTTCGCTTTGCCCGTCTCGATTTTACCGAGTGTCAGGTCATTCACCATGCCTAACGGGGACTGTGTCAGTCGTTCATCGATCGCCATGGCGCTGTTTGCGAGGGCCCTTCGTTTTTTCTGTTTCGACGCTTCCCCTGTCGTTCAGGGCCAATGGTACTCGTCTATCATTGCCCTAGCACTTTTGCGGGACCACGTCTTCATCGACGATCCGAATGTCCGTCCAGGCCTCCTTTTCCCTATACCCTGACAGCAGGGCAATTTTTCTTTCTGCAAACGCCGGCAGTTTCCTTTGCAAGGTCAAAAACGGCATGCATGACGACGGCGGTCAAGGCAGCGCTTGTGTCGGGGTAACAAACCTCGCCCAAGAAGACGGTAAGGATAATAACGCAGCCTTCTCCACACCTGGCGCGTGCTGGTCGCAGTCCCCCTTCGGTTTCCCTTACCCCTTTTTAGAACGTCCTCGCCATCGGGACCCGAGATGGCGATTCTCGAGCTCCGGCTCTATTCCGCTACGTTTGCGACCCGTGCCGGCTCCGTTGCCGGCCACAGGGGTACTGTAGAAATCCCGATCGCCCGCACGCACGAGGACGCGCGGCAAGGTCTGCTGTGTTTCTCACAAGGGTTTCATGCAGTGTGAGGGGTGACTGCCCCGCCGTCTTTGGCTCTCTCAATTATCGTCCGGCCTCCTTCATCAACACGCCGATTGTCCCTCCTTTGTCGGGACAAAAAGGGTCGTGGTTGCCAATTTCACTCTTGGTTCCCGGACCCCCTCGACGGGGGAAATCCGTGTTCGCCCTTGGCACTCCCCTGCTCTTGTCAAGAGCAGGTTCCTCAGACCCCACTCGTGGTGGTCGCTGCATACCGGCATGCTTCCCCATGCTCAGACGAGGGGCGACGGAGCGCCCGACATAGATTTTTTGCAACTTGTACACTGTATTCCGACCGAGCATCAGTCGACCCTGACCCCTCTCCCTACAGGGCCGTTCGTAGTGCGTTGTCTCGCGAGAATTCTGTCGAAAGCGAAAGCGCTTGATTTCGCAACCATACGTTCGGTACGTACGAGCGCGGGGGTCTGAACCCTGTCTTTAGGTCCGTGACCCCCTGGTGCTCGGACTCTTCTACGTGGGCCGCGTACTGCAAGCGGTATCGGTCGCAGCGATCCGGCTTGCGCAGTGCAGTACTGTGGCGAGGTGACGGGCGTGTCTCCCCTTCGATGACACCGGAGGACGACCTCTTTGGAGTCCGTAGGACGTCTTCCGGCGGTTGCCCACAGTCGGCGTGGGCATATGTGGCCGGTTTTCTGTATTCCGTGGGAGTCGTATGGTGCGCGCACCGCGCAAGGACAATGTTAGTGAGGTAGGCTGTCGCGGGGTCGTGTCTTCCGCCGCCGTTCGCCGTCGGCGGCGAGGGCGCTGATGCGTGGTTCTGGCTCTCGTTGGTCTTCTACGCGGCTATGGCCGTCCGGCCCTTTCCGGTCTGGGACCGGCGATTTGGGTCAGACGACAGACGGGGGGGTACTAAGAAGCTCGCGTAGGAGAGTTACAGGGGGACGGCAGATCACGCGCCGCGGTGCCGCGTTAGTGGGGCGGGGTGCCGATCGATGTGGGCGTACGGGGTGGTAGCGTCCGCCCCTCAGCTGTGGCCATCCCGGGAGTCGTCGCTCGCCGGAGGGCGGCTCGGGCCACTCGCACCACCGATGTGCCGCGGTCTGCGTGAGGATGGGACTAGGAGGGAAAGCCGAACAGTCGGCTTGGGGGTGCTGGAGCCGGGATTGAGGGGCATCCGTTGTCGAGTTCGCACCTTCCACCCCTTCAGTGAGGGGGCGGACGTGTGTACGTTATGTCCGGTACCCGTTGTGCCCTAGCTCAGCGCCGTCGGCCTTCTCCGTGCTTTTCGTATGGCGCACAGTGTCCACGGACGCGGCCCACGTGCCGGTGTAATTTATCCCGTTAATTTTCCGTTATTTTCAGGGATGGCGGCGGGGTGATTTGGTGATGACGTAAGCGGTGTTGGTGCATGGCGCGCACCTCCAGCGTCGTTCACGTGTAACGTTATCATCCCCCGTAATTTTTCTTATTACGGGGCATGTCCCGGCGCCAGTTTTGAACTGTATTGCGTCCGTGCGCATATATTGGTGCCCCTCGGACGGAGTTGCTCCAGCGCTTTCGCCCCTTCCTTAACTATCCAGGCGGCCGTTGCGGGGAACGAAGCCTCACTCGCCTGCTCATCGGCACATGCCTTTTGTGCGTTGCCTCGCGCACGGCCCCTGTCGATAGGGTCATGACCACGTCGTCCGTCGGGTGATCGGAAAAGGATGCGAACTGAGGGCTTGAAGTGAGCCCCAACCTTCTCGGATATTCCGAGACACAAGTGACCAGCATTCTGGTCGCTTACTCTTTCCACCGAGGGCTCTCGTGGTTCCACCGCTGATCGCCTCGTTCGTCGGGCGCCCCTCTTCGCCGTGGTTGCTGTACTTCACGGATCGTCCGGCAATCCTGTTCGGGGGGGGGGTCGTCCGACTTTTACGATCCGAACGGGGTTTCGCGGTCCTCGTAATTTCGGTCATTACGAGGGCCCAACATTTTTTCTGGCAGTACTGTTCGTACTGTCCTGTTCTTATGTCTCGCGTCCTTGACGTCCGAGAAGTCAAGACGACTTGACTTGAACACGTCCCCGGCTGTGACCCTCCGATAGGCTCCACCGTCCTCCTTCGCTTCCCCTTTTAGTCTGTTCGTGCAGGCTGGGGTTAATCCGCGAAGGAGCGGTTGAGGGTCCCCTCTTAAGCGACGTCCGTGTTCACGGTTTGGGTGAGGTCTCTGCCGGTACGTCTCCGGAGGCGTTGGGCGTAACGAGAAACCAACTCTTCTGGGACGTGAGTCCGTGCAGTACAAGTGGGTGTGTCGTAATCCGCCCACTTGATGAGGAACTCCGTAGTTCCGTCTTCCATGACCCGATGTCTCAGTAGCCGTTTGCCGGCATACTGCGTTCCCGCGGTGACCTTATCGGCGAGTTCCCGCCGGATCGTTGTGCTTGTTCGTGACGCATCTATCGGAGACGGCGCGTACACGCAGCGGTCGGCGGAGACTCGCTCGGTGACCCCATCACGATCGATCGTGATGGTTCGGCAGTCATTGGTGAGCACACGGTAGGGTCCGACAGCGTGCGACGCCAGCTTGTTAGATGTCTTAGCCCCATCGGTGGGGTTGAGATATAAGTATTCTTCGGGACGGGGCCGGGAATTAATACGTCGTATGCGCTTATCGAAGTCGCGCTTGTAACGAGCCTGCGTACGACGCCAGCTCCCGTAGGCCTTCCAGATAGTCGAGTCCAAGGACTTGAGGAACTCGGCGCGTTGGTTCCCCCAATCGGAAGGGGGCGCGTCGCCGTCCGCCCGTCGGAGAGAGAACTCTGGCGGTGGCCTGCTGACCACGAGCTCAAACGGTGTGGTGCGTGTGGTGCGATGTACGTGGGAGTTGTACGCGTACGTAAGCGGCCCCACGTACACGTCCGAGTCGTCCTGGTGTTCACCCACGTAGTTCCTCAGCATCGAGGCGATTGTCCGGTTATATCGCTCGACTTGCCCGTTCGTCTGGGGATGGTACGCTGAAGTGTGCAGATTTGTTATCCCCAGAACGCGGCAAGTGCTGTGGAAGAACTTGGCATTAAACTGAGGGCCGTTGTCCGAAAGCAACGTGCGAGGGACGCCATACTGGAACACCCACGAGTCGCAGAACGCAACTGCGACCGAGTGCGCTGTTATCGTGCGGAGCGCAACGACTTGCGTTAGCTTACTGAATCGGTCCGTAATCACGAGCAGGAATCGTTTCCCTGTCTTCGTCTTGGGGAGCGGCCCCAAGATGTCGATGGCGAGGCTCTCGAGAGGTCTCGTAGCTGGGAATAATCTCAATCGATTGAGATGTTTCCTCAGCTTCACCCGGTTCATCGCGCAGGTTCGACACCCTTGCACCGTGGCTGCCACGTCTGCAGCCAGGTGGGGCCAGTAGTACTCGCGTAGAAGTGCGTAGTACATACGGTTCTGGCCCGGATGTCCCGCGATGGCCGGGTTGTGGCACAGGCGAGGGAGCCTGGCGCGGAGCATCCGAGGTACCACCACCTGAACGATATCAGGGTCGAAGGGGTGTCTCCATTTGAGCACCCCTTGGTGGTCCTCGAAGAACGCGGAGTCCCGGGACTCTGACTGTCGTGCCAAAACGGTTTGGCAGAAGTCATCCACGCGTTGCTCCTCGGCTATCTCCTCTATCGTAAGAGGGGCCGGAAGGTCGTCCTGCGGTGGGGCGACCGGGGAGTCGAGCGCGCCAGCCTCGGGGTCTTCGGCGCGCTGGATATCGGCGGCGTCGAACTCGTCGTTCTCCTCCCAAAACGAACTGGGTCTTTGAAGACCGGGGGCTTCGTCGTCACGTCGCGGTTCGTCGCGCGTCCGTACGCGCGACCTTGTTCCGGCTTCGGCTTGGTTCCGTGTCGTTACGAAGACATGGACGGCCTGATGATCGCAGCTCGCGGTACAAGCGTGGTCCGCGAGCTCGTTCGATACTTCTCGAACTGTCGTGCCCCCGTCGAAAGTGGGGATGTCGTCATCCACCTCGACGGTGGGGCGAGGGTCATCGGCGACCTTCGGCGACACGAGTCGTGACAGGGCATCGGGCACCTGATGCACGCGCCCGGGGCGGTACTGAATGGTGAAATCGTATTCAGCCAGACGTAGCCGCCACCGGGTGAGTCTTCCTGAGCTCTCCGTGAGCGACATGAGCCATCGGAGGGCGTCATGGTCCGTCCGTACTGTGAACTTCGTGCCTTCTACGTACGGCCGTAGTGTGCGGACAGCCCACACTACGGCGAAGCACTCGCGTTCGGTAGAGCTGTAGCTACGCTCACTATCGGACAGTGAGTACGACCAATACCCCACGGGGCGTCAGTAGTTGGGCTCTTTGTGCTCCTGAAGTAAGGTGCAGCCGAGTTGGTAGGCACTTGCGTCGGTGTCTATCATGTACGGACGACCGTGCCGGGGCAACGCAAGGATCGGCGGAGAGATCATGCACTTCTTAAGGTTCTCGAACGCCTGAATTTGCAGCTCCGTGGGGTTATTGAATCGGGATCCGAATCTTTGCGCGTCATGTCTGTCAGAGGACGCGCAATCTTAGCGAGCCCCTTAACGAATCGGCGGTATACGTTACACGCCCCGAGGAACGAGCGCACTTGCGTCAACGTCCTCGGGAATGTGAACGTCTTGAAAGCGTCGGCGGCCGTATCGGCCACGCTCAACTTGCCTGGGGAGATGACGTGCCCCAGGTAGTGCACCTTCGGTCGGAAGAAGCTGCACTTCTTGAGCTTAAGGGAGATACCGGAACTCCGCAGTAAGCTCAAGACGGTATCGAGATGCCTCGCGTGTTCTCCGTGCGTACGGGAGATCACGATGGCGTCGTCGAGATAGACGAGGCACATTTGCCAGCGGACTCCGGAGAGCGTTATGTTGAGCGCACGTTGGAAGGTGGCCGGTGCCCCTTTGAGTCCAAACGACATGCGCAAGGGGCGAAACGTGCCCATGTGCGTCGTAAACGTGGTCTTATCTCGGTCTTCCGGAGCGACCGGGATCTGCCAATAACCGTAATTGCAGTCCAACGTGGTGAAGACGGCTGCATCTCCTAACGAGTCGATGCAGTCGTCCATCCGTGGCAGTGGATAAGAATCCGCTGCGGTCTTCGCGTTGAGACGCCGGTAGTTCACGCAAAACCGAAGAGAGACTTCTTTCTTCGGTACGAGCACCACGGGGGACGCCCACTCGGTGCTCGCGGGCTCGATAACCTCTGCGTTCAACATCTTGTTGACCTCCTTCGCGACCATTTTGCGCATGGCCGGGCCCTTCCGATAGGGCATAGAACGAATCGGTTTCGTTCCCGGTTCGAGGGGAATGCGGTGCTCCGTGGCTTGGATCGTTCCAAGCGCACCGCTCTAAAGACTCGAGTGCTTACGGAACATCTCGAGTACGTGGCCACAGAGCTTGTCATCGTCGATGTATGACAGGTCGATCTCTTTTTCCCAATCCATCGGTGGATTTTCGGGATCCTTTTGCTGGGGGAGTACAGTACCCCTCGCCGTCGGTTGGCCTTAAAGGTGACCGTTCGACCGGGTCGACCCCCTTGCCCCCGGCGGTGGTCTTATCGTCGGAGTTGGATCGGCTAACTCCTACCCCACCGACTTGATCGGTCAAGTCGGTCAGGTGTAGCGCGTGCGCGATCCCCTCGGCGACCTTACGTTCGGGAGTGAGGATCACGAGGGGGTTGCGCTTCGCGTATCCCACGACGGTGTGCTTCGGAAGCCTCTTTTCTCGTCGTGAGAAATTCGCGACGATGACGTCGAAGGTCTGATGCGGTAGGACCTCCGCGACGCCATTCGTCAGCCTCACTCCATGACGGTGTTGGAGTGAGGGCTTGGGTTCCAGGAACATGAGGCCCCTCCCCGCGGTTGTCACACGCACGCGGGCTTGTGACATCGCGGGGATGGTAACCCAGCGGGCGATTCGGATCGCTTGGGGGGCCTCCTTGCGTACGTCTGGCCGACCCGTGCGTCGCTCGTGTCGCCTGGTAGGGGGAGTCGACTCCCCCTTTCCGTCGACGATGGCGACGGAACCGCGTTGGCGTAGCTCCATTCGTTGAGCATCGATGTCCATAAATCGCACGTCCGTATCGATGAAGGCCGTGCCGAGGAGGACCGGCACGGCGAGCTGGTCCGCAACGACGAACGGAATTCGTTACGTCGTGTTCCTCAGCCGCACGGCCAAACGTACGACGGCCGAGAGCTTGAGGGGGTTGCTATTTGCACCTGCCAGTCGTGGCAAAGGTGCGTCGTGCACGGCGTAACGCGTCCAATCGGGGGGAAGGTCGGCCTTCCTCACCAGATTATACCCCGAGCACGCATCAACGGCGATCATGCGGGGTTTAAATGCATTTCCCTCTGTGGCTATCGAACCGAGGACGTTGTATATCTTCGACGTCATAAGGCAAATGACGCCGTCGACAACCTTTGGGGCGGCCTTATCGGTGAGGTCGTTCCGCCGGGGCCTTCGATTTCGGTGCTGGCCCCGCGTCCGTTTCCTTCTCCCCCTTTCTTGGGGCGTCCGCGGATCAGTGACGCCCCTCGGATTATTCGAGTCCGTACGACACGGACCCTTCTCCGGCGATCTTGGGCTCGCCGGAGTCAGGGGGTCGACCGAATCTTTTCGGTCGTCGTTGCCCCCGTCGCCATCGTTACGCCTCACAGGGACGTCCGCTGTCCTGGTGTCCTGTCCTCCTAACGTCGGGCCTTCAGAGGCCTCGACGTGCGCTCCCTCCTGTATCGGCATTGCAGGAGCTCCCGTGCTCGCCTCCGGTAGCGGGGGATGTATTATCGGACAATAGCCCCCGTGTTCTTCTCGAGCACGCGGGGTCGGGTCTAGTTCGTGGGGAAAAGACGGCTCACGCGACCGCGTGTACGTAACCGTCTTTACGCTTTTTTCGAACTACCCGTGCTATCGGAGCTAACCTCCTGGCTATCGATGGCCAGGTCTTCTTCGGGTAGCCGGCTGCGTGGATCGGGACGATTCCCCCACTGCGACTCGGCGGCCTTGGCGAAGTACTCCGGTACTTCCGGGCCTTGACCAGCGGCGTCCGGTCGTCGCAGAATATGGGGGACGAAGCGAGTCCGTTCTCCTTCGTGACCCTCCGTGGGTAGAGGGTACGGATCCTCTACCCAGTCTTGTAGGTACATTATCGCATTTTCTACCTGTCAGGGTAGCCGAGAACGGTCTTGGTTCCCTCTTTCTCCTTGTCGGGGGTACGTTGTGTCCGCCTGCCGGTAGGCGGGTCGATCCGGACGATCGACTTCGTTACGACGGTACCCGCCTCCCCGGGGGGCGAAGGGTGTGCCCCCACCCCATTGGTTCGGGATACCTTGACGCGGGGGACTGCCTCGCCCGGCGCTTGCCGGAGGAGATTGCGCGCACCGGGGCGCGTCTCCATCTCGTAGCGGTAGTTCCTGTACGCCGTAAACATTCGTTGTTTCGGCGACAGGAACGGGCACGCGTACATGGCATGCCCGTACGTACGGCATAGCCAGCACACGTACACGCTGCCGTCTGTTGAGGCGAAGGTCGCCGAGTGCCGCGCCTCCTCATCGGTGAGGAGGGGCACGCGAGGCGCTTCGCCTCCTGCATCTCGGTTCGATATGTCGAGCTCTGCGACCCGGGGGTCCGTACCCCTTGCTACTCTTGGAGTGGCCGCGAACGCGGTCGCGCAACTCGATGTCGTTACAGTCGACGTCGGGGAGGGGGTTCGTGCCCCCACGGGCCCTGCTCCTTGCGTAATGAGGACAGGGTCGGCCTGCCACTCATCCTCCCCGATATGGAGGGTCGAGGCGGGCGAACTTGTCGCGGCGGACTTCGTAGTCCTGCCAGCCCTCCCTGCCGGTTTCGGATCCCGCAGAGGTAAACGACACCGAGCGCGGTACGTTGTACCTTTCGCCATTTCGATACGGCGGATAGTCGGGAGATCGGTCTTCTGACTGCCTGGCAGCCTTTGCACAGTTTCGGATACTGCGGCACGGGTTGCCGGTGCAAGTCCCCGCACGAAGTAGTGCGCGAGGGACTGTTCGGAGAAGACTGCCTTGCATCGGAACGCGGCAGTCTCGAGTCGGTCAGCAAACGTGCTTTCCGTCTCATGCCATTGCTGTGGCGCCGTAGCGACAGCGTCGTACGCTTCACCTAACACGTCGTCCATGAGGTAGCGTTTCAATAATTGATTCACGATCCCGGGCCAGCTCACGTCGTCATGGAGTTGGCCGGCGCGGAGGCCACGCATCGTATAAATCGTATACAGGCGCTCTGCGTCGCGCTCGAGGAAGTGCGCGAGGACTCGTACCGCAACACCTTCGGTCAGGTGTTGCGAGTTGAAGGTGATTCGGATATCCTTCAAGAACCGCAGCAGCTGGATCGGGTCGGTACTGTCGAAGATGTGCATCGTGGGACGGATCATCCGACAGCGTTGGACGTACTTCGCGATCCGCCCCGCGTCACCCGAGATAACGAGCCTCGAGGTGTTATCCAAGCAGTACATACGATAGTCAGAAACGGCGCTGAACTCTTGGATCATCGTATGTACCGGCTAGAGCCCGGGTTCAGCGGGACCCAGCGTGCCGAAGGAGGTAACCGGTAGCGTACGGACGTCTACCAGACCTGGATGCTCTGCGTAACTTGCCAGCGGGTAGCCGCCCCAGAGGGGATCGACGGAGAACATCGGCTCTCCGGATCCGCGGGCGGCTTCTCCACGGTCCTGTTCATCCCCGTACGATACGCGGTCCACTTGCCGCCTACTTCCCGCGACAGGCGGCAAGGCTTGGGTCTCAGACGCGAAGTTCGCGTCTATCGGAGGACGGCTTCCTTCTGCAGTCCGACTGGTAGCGGCACCAGTCGGACGCCAACCTTCGGGGGCGGCGGCGCTCGGAGATACGGTACCACCGGGCCCTCTCGAGGGGGCACCGGGTAGCCTTTTGGCCATGGTACGTTCCATGTCACGAGCACGCCGACGAATGGCGTCGAGCTCAGCAGAGAGGTGCACGAACGCACCCAATTGCTCTGCGGACTGAGAGTTTCGGTCCTCGGGTCGTCTCACCGAGGTCGGCCTCTCAGGGTAACCTTGCCCGGACGGTCCGGGCGAGGCGAAACGGGAGTCTTCTACGAGCACCATCCGCCAGTGTAACTCGTTGATCAGTGTTCGGAGATTCTCTAAGGACTGCGTCACTCTATCGAACCTCCCATCACGCAGGGAGCGAAATTCGGCCATACATCGAGTGTAGACATGGTCCGATACATCGATCCGAAGGGAAGTAGGGACTTCCTCGATGTATTCGGCTATGCGTTCGAACATCGCCGCCGCTCTTTCCTCGGAGGATCCGAGCGACGGTTCGCAGTCACGAGGACCTGCGTCGCCGTCGCCCGACGGGGCTGATGGGGACTGCACAGCGGCCGGACTCAGATCCGCCGGTTCGGAGCGGATCGACCGTTCAAACTCTTGGCTAATCTCGACGCGATCGGTTCGCGGAGGGGGGCGGAAGTCTTCTCGGAGATCGGACTACAGGGTCTTCTAGGTCGGGAGACCACTGTAGCATAAACACCCCAGCGATAGGGGTGTATGCCCAGTTCGACGGAGACCGTTGTCGATCGAGAAGACGGGAGTGAAGCGGGACACCAGCTAACGGCACCGGGCAGCGGGCCCGGGTAGCGTGGTAGAGCGGGAACGGGAGGACGCCGGTACGCGCGAGCGGTTCGACGCCTTGACGCCCCGGCGCGGTACTGGGTAACGATCCAGTACCGACGGGCGGAGGCGGAGCCGGCTCATGGGCGTACTGCGCGCGTCCTCAACCCGCGCTCGGTGCCGCTCCAAGGTAGTTAGCGAGCGCTACCTTAGAATAAGCGGGAAGTCGGACCTTGACGGTCGGTGGGTGACAAGTCCGTGCTTGTCCTCCTCCACCGCCGCCGGTCCGCTCCATATTTTAATATACAAAACAATCTACAACTCTACAGTACCGAAGTACTGTAGTGGACTACTGTAGTACAGTGCGGACCGTACTGTAATACTGTCAGCCATCGGGGCTGACAGTACACGTGTGCGCGCGCTTCCGTCCCGTGCGATACACGTGTGCACGTGTGCACGCATGTGCCCTGTACCGGAGGGGTACACGTGGCCACGTGCAGTGGTACTGTAGAGCATCGGGCTCTACAGCACTAGATCCGTTGTTGATTTAATCTAATTAAAAGCCCCAGGGGGGGTATACTACACGGTAGAGTATCGCTTTTTCCGCGGCTGAAAATTGGTCATTAGATTAGAGAATAGCATCAGGGTAGAGATGCTCTAAGTTGCGTCAAAATGGGCAGCTGTTGAGCGTGGCCTATTTGAGAGGTGGTGAGAGCGGCGAGAGAACGGTAGGCGCATGTAGTATGTTAAACGTGTACACAGCTCCCCAGTGGTACTTAGCACAGCTGTCGCTCCTTCCCTCAATGAATAGTGTTGAAGAAACAAGAATACACTTTATTGCCTAATGACTCTGAATGGAACTCGGTCTAAATATCCTTACAGTGCCTGATTACCCGAATGAATTAAACCCGCCCGAAAGGGTAGATTCGCAACCGTTATCCTCCTTCGCGTGGCGCGAGTGGTCAGTACCTAAAGTAGTAGGGAAACGAAGTGATAACGCGTTCATTCGAAGTAAGCAAGCGAAAGCAGCGACTGAAGGTCGCGTTTTCCTACCGAGCGTGCGAGTGAAAACATTCTCGAATGGGTAAGCCACGAAGAAAGAGTAAAGAAAGAAAAAGAACGCAGTGGTGAATTCATTACATGAGCAGCGGAGCTGAGGGAGGGAGGTGGGATAACAAGCGAAGAATTGGGGAAGAGAGAAGAGAGGCAATGTAGTTCGATGTGCCTCTCTTATACAGCCCTGTTTTCGGCGGGTGGCCGATTTGTAAGTGCCTCTGCGGATCCGTTATGCCACCAAAGGTCGTAACGAATCCTAACCGTTTCCAAGTCTTAGTCTGAACGTAAACTTGAAATGGTCCGGCTGAAACGGTCCATTTGAACGGAAACGTTAGACTTGAATGACTCTATCCAAGGAAAAACATATGTTTTTCCTTGGATAGAGTTGTCACATGTTCAACGGAAAAACTCCCTAGTCCAGATTCACCTTTCAATTATCTATGAATGCACTGAGTAGTGTTGAAGAAACTCCATAGGGAGTAGTCGAGATTTCGGAGAGGTGTCCGAAAAAAAAGACGGAACCCTCGAAAGTTCTGTCTTTTTTTGGACATCTTGTAGGACCGTGCGATCGTACGGCTATACGCGATCGTGGAGATAGGGTTCTTCTATTGTGGGAGCGACACTCCCACCGTCGAGATGCCAATGCGATAGGACAGAACGCCTATTGCGGGGTATTCCGATGCGGCTCCCATGCGAAGCGAATGAGAGGACCACAAGACTTGCGGAGGGGGTGTGACGCCAGCGTCAGAAAGGCAAGCTTGGAGCCACCAGGAAATGCTTGCTGAGAATGGGCTGAGCCGTTGACTCGGTAGGGCCCGGTAGTACCGACTCTTAGAGAGGTTGTTCCGTTGGTAACGGTCGTAGCGAAAGACCAAGTCGATGAGTGAGGGCTTGTCCGGTGAGAGCCACCGTAGGATAGAGTATGTGCTACCCGAGACCGATTTTTCCGTAAAGCGATAGACAGGTCAATTCACCGTTCTGATACTCTAATGTTGTCCATGCCAGGCGCAGCGCTCGCCTCCCCCCTTTCGAAGAAGACGTATCAAACCAAGACTGCTGTCCGATTCAGACACACCTTTTCTGTTAGGCTCAGGCAACGTGGAATGTGACAGGATGGTGCTCCACATAGATAAGTGTGTACTATCTTCAAGGTTACACTGATTGAGCGTGCCCCTTAAGAAAGCGTTACGAAACTTATAGTATGATTGGGGTCCCTTAATCCTCTTCCCTGAAACCGCCCTCATGAAAGTGCACAAGCATTACCGCCATCCGGATTATGCAAGTCTATACTCGGTCATGAGAAGGTTGGACCCTGGAAAACCTCTTCTTAGATCTTGACCCACTTGAAGCGCATCAGTCTGATGCGCTTCAAGTGCCACCCGGAGTCTGCGGGGCATGCGAGAGTCTTTGGTAGAGCACACATGCGGCTCTGAGAGCCGCATCTTCCAGACAGAGAAGTCATCTTCAGTAAGACTGTCTGGCTGGATCTCATGTACCTTGACAATACAGCTGTTCTACACGTGGTAGACAAAGACACCAAATTCTCCGCGGCTTCTTCCCTATTCAACGATACTGCTAACGAAACTTGGAACACGTTCATGCGAATATGGGTCTGCACATATATTTGATTCCCAGACATCACTGTAGTATAACCTCCCCCAGGGGATTTACTTTGGATTAGATTACGATTGGATCGGCTACTAAAGAGCCCGACGCTCTACAGCGCCACCACGCGTGTCCACGTATACCCCCACGGGCACGGGGGACCGCGCATACACGTGCACACGTGTACTACCCGGGAAGGATGTGCGCACACACGGGTACCACGTGTACTGTCAGCAACGATGCTGACACCGTACAGTGCAGGCCGACCTGCACTACAGTTAACCACTACAGTACCTCGGTATTGTAGTGTTATTATAGATTGTTTGTATATTAAATATGAGGGGACCGACGGCGGAAGGGGACGACAAGCACGGACTTGTCAAGGACCCTCCACCTTGGTCCCTCGGCTTATTGTAGGCCAACTTCTGTAGTTTCCTTAGAGCCATCCAAGCGCGGGTTGTAGACGCGCGCAGCACGCCCACCAGCCGGATCTGCCTCCGTCCGTGGGTAACGGATCGTCACCCAGTACCGCTCTGGGGCGTCGCGGCGTGGAACCGCTCGCGCGTACGCGCGTCCTCCCCGCTCCTGCTCTACTTCGCTACACGGGCCCGTGCCTCGGTATCGTTAGCTGGCCGCGCTTCCCCTGTGTCCCTAGACCGACCGGGTCTTCACCGAACTAAGCATACACCTCCCATTATTGGGGAGTGTTTATGCTACATTGACATCTCCTCAAAGTACGCTCCCTACTTTGCAAAGCGCAGTACTCACTGGGGCGGCACCATGACTGAAGCCATCCAGCAACGGACGGATTCCATCTTTCGAAGAGCGAAATCAGAGAAAAGCGCCAAAGCCATGAAAAAGAGGTTGTTGGACTTGACAGATGGAATACTTGGAAGGTAATCCCGAAGGGATCTCTACCCCCAAGGCCGAATATTTTTGGGGGGCGGTTTGTGCTTGCTCGCAAGAAAGCAGGCATGAATGGTGAAGTCGAAAAAGCCCTATATATGACGAAAGGTCATTGTGATATTGATAAATCTTACATGGTCCACAATATCACGAACTTACGCCAAAGCTTAACCACAATAATAGTTTCGGTCGCCGCTATCAAAGATTTTCGCATCTTCTCACACGGCGTAACCAAAGCTTACCTTCAGCGTGAGAAGAAGCTTACCTGCAAGGTGTTTTGCTCCCAAAAAGAAGGATATGGAGCATTTTGGGCTGGCTTAGGACGACATTCACGAATTGAATAGGCCAATATACGGTATTATCGACGCAGGAGAGTACTGGAAAGTCAACGTCGATCATCACGCCAAAGATGACTTTTGACTTGTTCCTCTACTGGGCGAGGAGTCGGTATACATGAAATGCAACGATGAGGGCATTGACAGACGTTTGAGAATATGTGCGGACGACGGGTGCCTAGCATGGAACGGAGTGACGCAGGAGCTTACGAAGCTAACGCTTCAGAAGTTTGAATTAAGGCCGTGAGAATGGGGCAACTTCGAGTTCTTTAGAACAACTATCTCCACAGAGACGAACGGACATTTTGTGATATCCCAAAATGTCAATATAAAACGGCTAAAGCCATTACGGCTAAAGGCGTTACCGCTAGACGAATCATTCGACTGCTTCTGATTGAACAGAGCCACACTCACTGAGGTAAGGTACAAGAGGTCTGACGCATTATATGCCATCAAAAAAGGGATAAAGATGACTGCAAGTACGTTTGGGGTGGAAAAGGTCAAGCCATTCAAAACTACGATCACATGCTTACAGCGAACTTCTGCAAGGTGCCTCCAGTTTCCCCCTCAGAAAGCAGACGCTTCATCTGCGGGTATAATCAGATGACCCATTTGTTGGAAAAGATGATTTGCCATCACAACGCGGGTTCATCATCCATCTATGTGATAAATGAAATCCCACAAATGTGTTGGATTGCCCCACTAGGAATTCCGAGCGTGTTGTACGATATATCCGTAGTGGAGACGTGTACGCTTTTGCTGATGGTTTCGACAGAGCATGTATCTTTCGCCACGACCACCAAATCATATTTAAGAAGAGAATTTCACTTCAGATGCTCACGGGTTCTCTTCAAATGTTTAACGTCATCACTAAAGAGTCCTAAAGGACATAAAAACGGCTGATGATTCAAATTGTATCTGTGTGTCAATGCTACGACCGAGATGAAATATCTCACGTCAGCTTGGTATCGTCTGAAAACAACTTGGTCGATGGGTTGCCAAAAGAATGTCCCAATGACGCTGTGGAAAAGCTCCTGGATACTCAAGACCTGAACACCATGCGAAAATGGATTGTCTGGACTCGGGCAAGTTATACTTCTAGAAATTTCCGTGTCAAAATGACTATCAATATAATCTGAAGATGCTTCACCACACGAATGGGTCAAGCGGTGAGAGCCCAACTTGCCTTTCTTTAGGGTTATATTTAAGTAGTATATAAGGAAAGGACCTAGGCACCTTGGGCGTGGGTCTGACCGGGGTTAGTACTCAACCGAACGATCGACAGAACAACCCTTGAGAACGACACTCCAGCGACACGGAGGTTCATGAGGGTTTGGGAAGCACGAAGTAGGCTTCTCCAGACCTCAATAACCTGTTCAATCCATTCCCTTCAAATTCTTGAGTTAAAATCCCACAGCCACGACCCTTCGGAGTCGGCGGTGGTCAACGGATTTCGGAAGACATATCATAATTGGGCCAACTCGGATGTTGAATTGACGGAGACAGCAATGACGGAAGCAGCATCACAAAAAGAATGAATGCGGTAAAGTCTCATCCACCATTGGCTTGTCATATGATATCTGTGAAAGAATTTTAATGTAAATTTGCATTTTACTGTAGTGGAAGATTTTATATGATTTTAGGGGGACGCTCGCAGACGGTCTGGGAGATTCATGCCGGGCGAGGGTACGCTTCGAAAAGGACTAAAGCGTGGATGGTTACTGGCGCGTGGGAACAAGGGGCACACACACCCCCGGGACGCACCACGCTTCCCCAGAAAACCAACCATCCCCTTTTGCCAAACACATTCCACGTCCTGTTGTGAAATCAGTTATTATAGACGGAACAATAGATTCACATTTTTCTCTGTACTTTGCTTTCGAGAGCGCGATGAGAGTTCAACTGGCTATAGGGGTACCATTGTGGATCGTAGTCCGATTCATTTTTATATGCCTCATTACCACTACCGCTTTATCAAGGTTGTGGTCGTCTGGCGTGGCCTACAGAGCTGGGTGGGGAGTGACTGCGAGATCAGCCGTACAACTCGAGCCCAGAGCGTATAATAGGAGCTCACTACACCCAGTTTTTGTATTTAGTGTCACGAACACTAATTCAGTGACCGCCACGATCTTCGATTCACAGGAAATAGAATACGTGATGCTAAATGTTGTATGGCACTACATTCTGCGTTACATAAAATAGTATGAGTGATTCTAATGAAGTGCACGAAAGTAGTATCATTGTTGAATCGTTTCAAAAATGCAGTCTGTTACAGTTTAATCACTCTCTACTGGAGTTCCATCGAAATGGGCACCAAATGTTTGAATAATCTGCTACAGTTTCGGTAGTAATTGGCGCTCCTCCCACTTTCCGTTAACTTTCAACGCCATCCCCGTCAGGATCATAGCCTTACGAGAATATGATACATCGTCAGCATCTTTCTGCCTCTTCACAGAATGCACAGATTTAACTTCCAGCTCTAAAAAGAACCTCTTCCTAGTATGGGAATCTTCCCCTATGTTTTAGTCCATTTATCCTCCATGATCGCTTCTATTTTATGTTTTTCCCAGCGAGTTGGCCACACACTTAAGTGTGTGGCCAACTCGCTGGGAAGATAACAATTGTTATCTTTTCAATTAGAAAGGAGTCACACGGTTGAACATAGTCAGTAAGGTGTGGCTCGAAGTGCCTCAGCTGCGTGTTAATACGCTACAAAGCTGATGAAAACTCAGGCGTCTCACTATGACCTGAACAATTGTCAACATAAAGAATGCGCTTCCTTCCATTAGGTAATGGACGAATCAATTTTCGTTCCGACAGCCACTGTGGCATCACAGTTGTATCTATCCACCTCTTCGGTCCTGACCTATGCCAACCGCGAGCAATGTCATCCGGTAACCCACGAATAGGATAGGCACGCTTATCATTTTTGAACACCATGAACGGTGGTTCAATTCTTGCGTCTCTTCCGCCATTTATGCGGACCACCATCGTCATTCCGAAACCCAAACTAACAGCGTCAGCATACTTCACTTCTTAATCACCAGCAAATCCCAGTGTCCGACTATTGTCATAATCAATGACAAAATGGGTTTCATCGGCGTTTCCAATATCATCCTCCTTCAACAAGCCATTCCCAAATCCTTTTGAAAGCACGCCCAAGTGGAAGGCCACCTGTTTTCGTAAGAATGCAAGCTTCGAAGGACTTACTTGGTGCTTGCCAGTATGTGCTCTGCTGACGATTTCAAAGCGATCAGCAAACGATCGTGTAAATCGTGAAGTAACAAATGAGCTCATTTTCCAGCCACTTCGAGGGTCGAGCACTTCATGTAGGTAGTCTTCACAAGAAGTGTTCTCCAACAAAAAGACCCAAATACTGCAGATTCTTACAATTGAATTTAACCCCGAGCTTACGAAGCCGATCAAATTCTTCACACCAGTCCTGGTGTAGGGCATTTACCCACTTAGCCCGCTTTCTACCTCGTCCTTTTCTTGCCTTCAGGTTAACAGGCGTTCGACCATTAGCAGTTATTCGATTTACTGTAGAATAAGTTCTTCGAAGTGTGGATCTACCTGTGGGAGAACAGGTACCGACAGGTGTCGGTAAATGTGACGACCAGGAGGGAGATCCCGTACGGGTAACCAGACGATACTGGAAAGGCAGGGGATAAATCCGGGTGTACACGGGGTCGTACCGCCACGGGTGACAGGTGGCGACGAAGTGGCCACGTGTACCGCCGTACGTATTACGTCCCGATAGGGTACAGTAGACTAGAAGGTCCTACTGTAGGGGCGTAGTAATTAGTGTAATAGGAGTATCAGCCGGAGTCCCAGCTAGCACACGTGGTGCGTGCTCTGCCACAAGTACAGGTGGCAGGAGCACAGCCACGTGTGCCACTGTGCAGATTACTCCATGGTGGAGTACAGTAGAGGTACTCCACTGAAGTGATCCAAAGTAGAAGTGGATCACTACTGTACTGCCCGGCCGCCGGAGGTCGACGTACTTAGCGACGGATGCAGTACGCCCCCAGAGTAAAGGGGGCAGCGACCGCTGTGACCAGAACTGAGGAAAAACTTGAAGAAGCATATTGTCCCGTGCGGGTTATTCTCGAGGGCCGCAAGTGCACGCTCCCCAGTTTGGTCGTTTCACCGCCTGGTGGAAGCGTACGCCCATTGAGCCCTATCCCGTCCGGGGTTGCAATTCCATTGGCCCGTTAACCGAAGTCATGTCCACCACCCTCGAGAGATGTTGGTGGGGTTGTAATTTTACCGCTACCGTGGACATCCCCTCCGTTACGGATTAACACCAAACCGGAAGGATCCATATTACTACAATACCCCTGGAGTCCATAATATGGAGATACTCATGTATAAATTTCCACAGTCGTGACGCTTTGGCGATGTTGGCGCTTGCCCTCGCGCAAAACAATACACGAAAATGTGCCACTGCTTTGCTAGCGTTACGACTGTCTCCCTCATTTTGTGCTTTTCCTACCATCCAACGAACGATAAGGGCTCGCTGACCTATTGATAGCACATTTGGAGTTCGTCTGAGACGCTCGACGCGTCCGTTATGCGCCGGAATCGGGATAGAGGGGCAGCAGTATTACGGAGGGGTTCGTGGTTGTCTGGTGCAGAAGAAAGCAGGGACTGGCATTGTCTCTGTGCTCGGCCGCGCTCAAAAGCGGCGAGGGTCGGAGATGTGGAAAGAGGTATTTGCGATAAACGGCACAAGTTGGGTGGCAAAGGAGCGAAATTGGTTTAGATCTACCGCCGGCGGAGTTTCTACAACTCGATCTATGTGTTTATGACGTCTTGCAACACTGTGACACTATTTATTCAATCAAAAATCATTTTTGCAGCCACAGAAATTAGTGAGGGTGACAGTATAAGAGTTCTGATGTAATTAGTGTTAAGTAAAAATTAGTGTCAACACTAATTTTTACTTGACACTAATTACATTAACTGTGTGTACAGTAGTGACCTAAGAAGACGCTTTAGACAAGAAATTTAAGTGGTTGCTGGTCTTTGTGACTGTTATGCTGACGGCGGCTGACCTCCTGATGAAGTTCGGATCTGGGTCCCTAGAAGTAGGGATCGGACAGATATACCAGACGGGGTACGAAGGGGCTGATGTTTACCAGCCGTTTGAGATTACCAACCGGAGTGAAGACATGTGGGTGTAAACTCTGTCTGAGGCACGGGACTTTAAAACATCGTACAATGACACTGAACTCAGTAGTTTTACCATGGACTACTACGGGGTGACTGTAGAGGGTGTGAACCTACTCAGATCCACACGTTCTGCCGCGAGTGCCAAGGGACAGTTGCTGACTTCTCCAGATCCTGGGGATTGGGTACTTGCCGGCCGCGGAGAAAAGATGTGGTTTGCAGGAGTTTCTGGCGCCGCACTGGTAAAAGGCCGGACGGTTCTATACCTCACGGTGGAAGGATTGTATGTCTTAAGCCAGAACGATTGGAGCGAGGAGCCTTCAATTGCTATTTTAGATATGGTGTCAAAAGCACAACTAAGCACAAATTTCGAATTTTACGGGTCCATAGAAATGGTGGTCGTTGTCGAGCTATTTGACAGGACGCCATTAATAATGCATTGTGAGAAAACACCGAGCTTCCTAATGAGTTGGTGGGTGAGGTGCATAGATCCTCGTAGTGAGCCCATGCGGATTTGGAAGCATGACAGGGAGGTGCCCACAGTTAAAGGAGTGGCTCTTAGGACCTGCGGGGTTGTGGTCAATTACGGGAAGAAGCTTGATGCTGTCATACCTTGGGGGGATTTTAAGACGGCACATACTACTTCTTCAAGTGCGGCCAGGAGGCGGGCGACGATCGAGTTCTTGAAAGGAGACGGGGTTTCCCTAGTCATATCTCAAACGGCGGCTGTGATGGCCGTACAGAATGGGACGACTGCCACCATGTTCGTGCGACTTACCAACGGCATTAGCCAGTCTGGACAGATTGCTTGCAAAGAGAAGGACTAGGAAATGAGCTTGAGCTGACTTCGGCGCTCTTTGCTCTCCAACTCAGTATTTCCAGCTACAACGCGTGGAAACTATATCGAGATTGGGCGCTGGGGTCATTGGAAGAGGTACCGACAAATGTGATGTGGATCGACAAATCGCTTAGTGGGCGCGCGGGCGAATTAGCTTCAGACACGAGGACGGTTGCCACACTCAACGCATACGTTTTGGTTGGTATCTCGATCGTTGCAGCCATGGCCGCTCTAGGGTTGTGGATCACTTATTTCTACAGGCGCGGTCGAATGGCGGGAGCCCCTAGTATCGAGTACTTGACCATAGATGGAAGTAGGAGAGTGTTAGCAATGTCGGCGTTGGCCTCTTATAACTGCTCCAGGATTCCGCGGTCGCGGCCTAAGACCATTTTAACTAAGAGTGGGGATATGACGTGCCACTTGGAGACCACATACTCGGAAGGCCTAGATTCTGTGGACGTTAAGAGTGCTGAGGCGGAAGGGCTGGTGCTAATGGGTCGTAGGAGATCGAAGGAGGAGGACCGAGGCAACCAGGCCAGTGATCGACGAGGCCGACGAGAGGTAAAGCAACAGACCCAGACCAAACGGGCCGCTCCAATGAGTTCGGACCCGGGAGCACAGCCGGCAGCGTCTGAGGAACCGCCGAAAGGTTTGAAAGGCACGCCCTATGAAGTTTCGGATCTGTGGCGAGATATCGATGAGAGGAAAACCAGAGCAGCTGTGAAGCAGATGTCCCTGAGCGAGCTGGGGTAGACGGGTTATGATATAAACCTGCGCACAGTCACGCGGGATCTTAGCGAAACCTTCGAGATCGACTTTGACCCGAGGCACTACCAACGTGAAGCGAAGGTGGTTAATGGTACGATTGTGAAGATCAGATGACTGGCTAGCTTGCTGACTCGTTACCCCTTGCTTCTCTTTTGTTGAAGTTCTGTGTGTTTTATTTTCTACAGTAGAGTTGCTGCCCGAGATACAATTTATACTACTGTGCATCTGCAGATGTGGTCTCAGTGCGTTCTAGATCATATGCCGAAGTCGGCCTCAATTCTGCTGAATTGAGGAAATCAATACAGTAGCTTGTGGGATAGGGCCATTGACTACAGGTCCGATAACACCGAATCCAATCTAGCTGTGGTGTCACTACAGAACAGTGCTAACGTATTGCCCGCGCGATAACTGCAAGCCCCGATAACTGCAACTACCCGATAAATGAGAGCCCGTCCCAACAGAACCATGCCTTTCTTTCCGATATCAAGTTAGGCCATATGATTGGTCACTGCGAGGTGCCCACGTGAAAGACATTGATAGTATATATTGAAGACCTTAAGATATATATTTTAGGCTAATTACATTAAAGCAGAAGGTCAGCACAAACAATGAGATGTATAAAATGTACAAATAGAGTGGGTCCTTCAAACTACTGTAGCAACAAATCGAATGATCATCAACATCCACTCGTGCGTCCCCACTTGCAAACTCCTCCTCTCTCCTCCTCTCCCACCATTCCCATATATCACTTACTCCGTCTCTCTGTCTCTCCGTCTGTCTCTCTTTCTCTGTCTCTCTCTACCTCACTAGCTCCAGCTTCCTAACTCTCTTCACATCCCCAGAGTCGTCCCTCCCTTCCCATCCTCAGCTTGCTATCTCCCTCACAAAACGCAGCTTCTTACCTCCCTCACCAACTGCAGCTCCCCCCTCCCTCACCATTCTCAGCCTCCCCTCTCCTTCAAAAACCGCCGCTTCCTGCCTCCCTTTTTATCTGCAGCTCTCTTTCTCCCGGAACGTCCCCAGAGTCGTCTCCCTTCCCATCCTCAGCTTGCTATCTCCCTCATTAAACGCAGCTTCTTACCTCCCTCACCAACTGTAGTCTCCCCCCTCTCTCACCATTCTCAGCTCTCTTTCTCCCTGACCATCCCCAGAGTCGTCCCTCCCTTCCCATTTTCGGCTTTAGTTCTCTCTCACCATCTCCAGCATCCTGGCTCCCTCACCAACCGCAGCTTCTTCCTTCCCTCCCCATCCGCCCCTTTCTCCGTTTTTACTGTGGTCACTTGCTTTTGAGTTGTCTCAATCTATTTGTTGTCCAATGAAATTGCCTTTCTGTGAGGCTTACACTCCAGGAGAAAGGGCGCTTACTACCTCTTACTAAGACTGCCATGTTAATATTTGTATCAGCAGCAACCAATCAGGAGGCTCTGCGCGATTGCCACTGATGTGATATGCTGTGTTGGGACGGGCCCTGAAACGGCAAGTGGGGAACCATCTCCGGGGTCACTCAAAATTACTAAAAAATAGGACCGTTTCAGATCTGATAACTGCAACCTTTGTAACATACCTCCAGAGCGTCATATGGGCTGTTTTGTAGGCGTTACAAAAAATTCAGTCCTCGCTCAGGCGACAGATGGTCGACGGCCAAAGATAGTCAAAATATATATATGTTTTTCAAATAAAAATTTTGAGGTGTTGGATCCTAGAATCTTATGGGATATATGCTAGGCCCTATCATAAGATTTGAAAACTGAAAATCCGCGATAACTGCAACAAAGGGGGGTCTCCCCAGGTGTTGCAGTTATCGCGCGGGCACTGTACTTCAGCCCGCTCCGCCTCCAGTAAATTCCGCCGTCGGGGCATCACCTTCTTCCCCGTTACGGCGTTTGAGTGCGCACGCTGCCGCAATGTCGTACTTACCCCTCCGAGGGCAAGTCTTCGATGCTTGTTTTCAACCAACGTGGTTCAACCAAAATGACCCTGTGCATACGCCGCCCAGCGCTTTCGCACTACCCACGTGCCCCTCACGTCAAAATTGTTCATTCTTTCGGGACATTCATTGCGACATCGCCTTGCACCTACCTTCAAATCTACTTCTTGACTCCTCCACAAACGCACCCTCGCACGCGACAACAGTGCTTCCTTTTTAAAAAATTATGTGCATACAGTACAACAGTACAGTAAACCTCACTCCTTGCCATCAAAAACCTTCTCAATCACGTCCTCGTCTTCCGCGAAAGGAACGGCGTCCCCCAGAGTCGCACCCTGACCGTACGGCCCTGGATCATGCTGTACATCCCCTGACGGCACCGCCTCCGATTTTCCAGGCCACTCTTCGTTCACTTGTTCATTTCCGCGCACCCCCACTGTCTCGGATGCCACCCCGCCCGCGTTGCCCGAACCCGGTAGCAGCGACGTCTCTGCCGCATACTCCACCGGAAACGTCGCTGCATTCATCTGTCTTGGCGTCGCCACGTTCACGCTGCCGTCCCCACCCCCCGCACTCGGCGGCGCGATTGGGTGAGGCGTGATTCGCACCACATTCGCAAAATCGCCTCCCGCCGAGTCTTGAGCAAGGGGCACCCCGATAAACCCTCCCTCGCTCGCCTCTGCTGCAATGCTGAAAGGTGATTCTGCGCCGCGTCTACGTCTTGTGACCGTGACAACGATAAACGCTACCGTAATAACAGCACAAAAACCGACTGGCAGGGCGATCGCAAGGATTGCGCCTATCTCCACCTCATCGTCGCCGTCATCGTCTGTAGCTTCTACTGAACTCGGCCCAGGGGCAGGGTCTACGGAATTCGATGAAGTGTAATCCACTCCGACTGAGTCGAAGAATTCCCGGAAGCGCGCAACTCGTACGTTAATTCCAGGAAAGTCCAACGACCCGCACCTCAAACCCCCCTGGACTGTAGCCACCAAAATTGCCTCTCCATCCGCATCTACGGAATCGTACTGCAGTACAGGCCCGCCACTGTCCCCAAAGCTAGTGCAAATCAATAATGAACAATGGTGTTAGTTTTTTGTCTTGCCTGTACGCAGAAGGCAAGTCATGGGAAAAGGTCGTGCGCGTTTCACTTACCAGGCCCCGCAACGTCTCTCGCGGATATATCCTGCGCATGTGTTGACGTCGGATTGCGAGAAAAATCCTCCTCCATTGTAGAGCTTGTCACACTCGTCACTTGAGACAGTCGGGACGTCGACCTGTTGCAATTGTCGCGAATCATCCAACACCGTCGCCCCTTCCTGTTCCTCAGCCGTCTCGCCAAAACCAACGATTCGGACGAAAGAGTCGGCCACAGGGATGGTGACATTCATGTTGATTTTCAACGGGACTGCCTCTTTTGGGGCATCTGTGCCAAGCCAGACGGCGGCAATGTCATTCCGGATATTTTCTTTTAAATTATCGACACCCTCGGTGTATGCATGTGGGGCGTAGGCGATCGCCACTGGGACTTCCACGACGCTGGTGAGAGTTGTGCCGCGCACGAGAAAGGCAACGGTGTCAAGTGCGCCGATATTGCAGTGGGCCGCAGTGATCACCCAGCGGCTAGAGACGAGGGTACCAGTGCACAGGAATAATCCACCTCTGAGTAAGGCGACGACTGAACGAGCAAGTTTGAGTGAAGCGACATCGCCGTTGATGATGCGCGGAGTCACGTTGGAGATGGAGCGAGGCTGACTGGGAGGGTCATTCGTGTAGATAACGGGGCATTCCGCGGAGCGTGAGACATGGGACGGATTGAGAAGTGATGTGTTGAGGTGGGCGGCCGAGGGGGGCGTGAGAGTGGTGAAAAAAGTGAGCAAGAGCGGAATGAGGAGAGAGCGGAGCATAGCCGTGTCAGGCTGGAGTAAGGTGCATTGGCGGGGTGGGAAGGCTGCGCTGATACTCCTGGGAATGTAACGTAGGGAAGGGATGGGGGTGGGCAAAGGGGGGGGGGGGGG
>NW_005179287.1:45371-77867 GCF_000350225.1 Chondrus crispus
GTGAATAGATCTGCTGGATTAATCGCAGATGGGATGTGTTGAGTGATGATAGGGGCGCGGGGGGGGGGTGTGAGTGGAAATGAGGAAACTGTGCTGGAAAGCACCTCGGGCGTACTGTACCATTTCCAGGTCTTTCAACCCTCCCTTGTGCTGTGAATGTATTCCGAACAACAACGCATGGCATGACAACCGCAAAGAAGCATTGTTGAAAGGAGAAATCTCTCCAAGCTCTTGTGGCTACCGTACAGTAGACTACCAATGGGATCGCATGAGGAGCAACTTCGTGCATGACAACAATGCGCGCCCTCCCACTGGGAGGGCGCGCATTGTTGTCATGCAAGGCTCCCAGGCTGAACACTCTCCCAGGCTGAACACTCTCCCAGGCTGAACACTCTCCCAGGCTGCTCAACTAGACGGAGACCTACACGTTGTACACCTGTCCTCCGTGTACTAACCCGGTTCGACATGGATCCCAGCCTGCACAAAGCCAGCCCCCTTCGGTACAGTGTAAGTTGTGTCAAAATGGACAGCTGTTGAGCGCGGCCTAATTTGAGACGTGGCGCGAGGGGCGTGGGAACGTTAGGTGCAGATGACCGCGCGAGCGACGGTTTGATAGCGATGCATAATGCAAATGCTTGTACTCAAATGTAGAGTTGCATTACAGTGAACCCTCTCGATATGGATACGCTCGGTGGACGTAATCCGTATCCATTTGCGGAGGTTATTCACATCCGGAGACCGTATCATAACGGTGTCACGGTGACCTGCATCTCTCAGAATGTCTGTGCTTTACTTAAAATTTTATTTATCGTCGTCTGGACTGTACAATTCCCCTTCTTGGTATGCAGAGATATCGGGACGAAAACCATACTTGCCGTTGATGATGCGGGACATGACAGCTTGAGCAGGAGGTTTGGAAAGGGAAAACTGCACTGAGGCCCACTTCGCAAGGGCGCTTTGTGACGTCTGCTCCTTGCTCTTTTTGCGCCGTTGGAACTCTGCACATATTTGTTGCTTTTGGGCGAGGTTAAGCTCAGAGCGCTTCATCGACGATTGTCGCTTGACGGGGGCAGATGGCTACGGTGCTGACAACACGCAATGTTTGCGATCAGAGGAGATTTATTGGGGGAGGACCAACAGGAGTATGTGCTAGAAAGATGTTTTTGTCGAGAACGATGATAATTGCGAAGCCTCAGACGGGGATTGGAATTTATTGAGCAGACTGTGAAGGGATCGATCAAGAATGAACGGTTATGGGGTAATTTGTGCCTTGGCCGCTCAAAAGTAACCATAAAATACGTTTTTAAGTAGGAGGGGTCTGTATGATATGTTTATTTCACATTGAACCCGATATCCAATTGAGGAATATTCCACAGACATTGTTTTTTAGTAAACATTTGTAAGCTACGGAGTACGTCGCTCGACTTTTTATCCGTTTACGGAGGATATCCATATGAAGAATGATCCTTATCGGGAGGGTTCACTGTAGTAAGCCCTGAGCGTATGCAGCGAGTAGTGCGTTGCGAGAGCAGAGTGCATTCGAGGAAGCTACGGAAGAGCGGAGCTGAGCAATGCGCTAGTGATCAATTAAAGGAACAGAAAAGCGGACCTCATTGGGGAGAAGGAGGTAGCCGGTACCTTGTGCTGAATAGTGTATTCTGGTCGACCCTCTCTACCCCTCTCCTTGAACGTCAACCGAGTGAGTCTCGGGAATGTGCCCGAGTTACGCCTGACTCAGCCTGACTCCGTTCCGCACCAGTTTCCCAAGAAACCGCACCGCTTCGTCTTCGCCGCGTCTCTTCATCGCGCTCTGGAACAGCCATGTAGCCCGCGCTGCATCCGTCCCAACCCCCTTCCCTCCGTCTCTCAGCAGTAGTGCCATGCTCAGCGTAGGGTGACGATCTTGCCGCGTCTCGCTCGCGCGCTGGTCCTGGCACCAGGACCCACAGATACGAATTACAGTATTATGCTCGCCATGCTGGCACATGTCTTTTACAGTACTGTATTGCTTAAAAAAAGCTCTGAAATGAGCGTCTTCCGTGTTCTCTTCATTGTCTGCTCTGCTCTCGATAGGCTCGAAAAAGGCTCGTGTTCATAAGCCAGCAATGTATCCCCTTAAACTTCTTCCTATTGGCTGTTCCCAATCAGTGAGTTCTCAATGGAATGATGTCAGCTTGACGTCCAACCGTGCTTTATCATGTGCTCTATCACCTTCACCACCGCCATAAGCGCATCCGCACCGCCACCGCTGCCCCGCTTCCCCCCCCCCGCCTTCCCTTCCTTCCTCCCCACCATGACGCCCAAGCTCCCGCGGCTGCGTCTCCTGCCGCTCCTTCTGCCGCTCCTTCTGCCGCTCTGTGGTGCCTGCACGAGAAAGTGTGAAGGGAGAGTGAAGTTCTCTGCCTCCTCTTTATTGTATGAAGATCTGACTTCGTCTTAAGTATACGAGGGAGAGAGAAAAAGGATAAACTAAAAACCATATCCGTAATGATGCCTAAAATGGCAACTGGCAAGATGCCATGCCTGTAGGGAAATGTTGCCTAAAATGGGAACAGGTAGGTGGTGGCAAAGTGCCACTACAGTCCCCTCTTCCAAGAAGCAGCTTTGCTTTCACGAGCTGCTGCTGCTAGTTCCTGATTTGCAAAGCTTTGAAGGAACTGCTCGAGCATCTCTGGGATATCCTCTCGTAAAGTAACAAAAGGTTCCCACGTTGGCTGCTCACGTGTAAAGCCCCTCCATTTGCAGTTGACTTCGAACTGCTTCGTCTCGGCGTTGAAGCGTAAACCTAGAATTTTCGTCACTGTATTGTAGTGCGGGTCGTTGTGATCTATCGTGTCCAAAAGGATTTCAGATAACTCGAGTGTAGAGTCGGCATAGAACTTCAGACGACTAACATGAACCAAAGCATGCGAGGCATCCAGCAGATCCTCGACTTCGTACACCAGAGCGGACTCACAGCGTACAACACGGCGAGGACCTTTCCAGCGTACTCTGAGCTTGTTACCCGACTTACCCTCAGAGTCGGCGACGAGAACAAAGTCGCCGACATCGAAATTGACTTCGCGAACACCCGTGCGTTTGTCGTGACTTTTAAGTGCCTGTTGACGCTTGCGGGTCCTTGTTTCAGAAACATTACGATGAAGTTCGTCTAGGGCTTTGATCAAGGAATCAGTGTGAACTAGCCTCTGAGCTTTCACAAAATCCAGGGAGACTGGAGTGGCTGGGGCTGGTGGTAAGAGTGTTCGCAGAGGGTTGTCAGCCGGTAGACCCGTGAATACAGTGACGGGGGCGCGGTTTCCCAGGCTTGGGCGAATCGAGTGATTAAGAATGCTTTGAACCAGACGAATAACTGATGGCCATTCCACAAGCTTGAGACGGAACTCAGAAATCAACGCCCTGGCTGCGCTTAGAACCTCCTTGCACATAGATTCTACAGTTCCATTGGACTGTGGGTGATAAGGAGTTGTAAAATGGTGAAAGGCATGGAGCTCTCGATTGAGCAGAGACATTGTCTGGTTCTTGAAATGAGAGCCTTGGTCCGATACCCAGGTGAGCACAACACCGAAAGAGGCAAACCAACGTAGTAAGACATCCACAACAGCTTCTGCGTCAGCCGTAGCACACGGTTCAAGCCAAACAAAGGATGAGGCGTCATCCTTTATGATAAGACAGTAGGTGACATTGGTGATACTGTCGCCAAGATATAGGAAGTCGAAATGTATCAGCTCGTTGGGTTTTTCAGCATGAAGCGCGTGCGAGAGTGTGCGAGGGATGCTAAGGCCCCCGATAGTAGACGAACAGTGCAAACAAGTGTTGCAAAAAACGGAGATGTCGGTCCGCATATGCTCCCAGAAAAAGTAGCCGTGCACATTGGCAAAGGTTGCATCAGTACCGCGATGACCACCACGGCCACAATGACCGATTATGCATAGTCTAAGCTGCATTTGAGTGGCTGTGACTGGAATCCAAATCAACCCTGAACGGTTGACTCGTAGTCCATGAGAGTTTTTCCCAGAGGGGGGAATTTCCCCAGCCTCATCAGGAGGAGAATTGATAGCCAAACGTTGGACTTCTGCAAGATCATGGTGAGTCGGCCATGTGAGATCTGGTTGGAGGTGCGGGGCGACAGGCGCACGCATCAGGGACGCCAATTTGGGAGGGAGACGTACAAAATCCGTGGCGCCCCAGCGAGATAGAAGGTCGGCCCAAACATTGTCGTCTCCAGCAATGTGCATGATGTTGTAGCGGAAAGCCGCGAGATTCATTGACCATCGTTCTATTTTGCTGGCCACGTGTTTCGCAATGTTTGGAGTGACGGTGAACGGATTGAAAATGAAAGTCAAATTCTTGTGGTCTGTAAAAAGCCAAAAGCCCGAGGGTCGAAGCAGGATGTAGTCCAAACGCGTGACCGACTCGACAATCGCAAAGCCTTCTTTTTCAGGAGTAGACCAGCTAGCAGCGCTTTTGCGGAACGAACCAGACAAGAAAGAAAGCGGTTCGTGACGTTGATCAACACAAGGAAGATCCTTGTCTTCAGGAGGGATCTGTGTGAGTACCGCTGCCCAATGCTTATCGGAAGCGTCTGTAAAAAGACACAATATTTTTTAGTCATCGGGATGCGCGAGAGTGGCTACGTCATGTAGTGCTTGTTTGACCGAGCGGAAACAGGATCGGTGGTCAGTATTCCAAGAGGTGCGGTGCAAAGCAATTTTCTGGGCACATTTGCGTGTGCGTTTGCCGGCCTTATCATACACTTCTTTCAATAGCGACGCGAGGGGTTCAATCAGTTAATTAAATTGTGGAATGGAGGACCGCATCCAGTTCGCAGCGCAGACAAACTGCTGCAATTCGGCACCGTTTGTGGGCTCTGTAATTGCGAGTAGAGCGGACAGACGACGGGGATCCAGACGGACTCCGTGCCGGCTTATAAGTCTACCGCACCAATTGACCTCACCAAGAAAAAGACGACACTTTCTAGAGTGTAGTTTCAAACCATATTGCCTACAGAGAGCAAAAAACTGCTCCAACACGTGCAGTAGCTCGGCTTCAGAACGAGCGTGCGCTAGAATATCGTCCAACCATTGAAGAAGGCGTTCTCGAAGTGGCGAGAACACGTCCTGGATACTACTTTGGAAGTAGGCTACGGCATTGATCTGTCCATGCAACACGCGTGTCGGCAAATACACCCCATCAGGACAGATAAAACTTTGGCATTCCTGAGACTCAGCTTCCAAAGGAAGCTGCCAGTAGCCATGACAAAAGTTCAAGCACGCGTAGCATGTCGTGGCACGAAGCTGTGACAAGACACTGTCGATGTGCGGCATTGGCCAGACAATAGGCTCCGTTCGTGCGTTGACAGGGCGTAAGTCCACTGTGAAGCGGAATTGCTCCGGTCCTGGTTTTGGGACAATTAGCGGAGCGGAAGCCCAACGACTGTTCGGATTGCGGTAGATTATACCAAGTTGGAGCAGCTCATCCACCTTCTTGCGAAGAAAAGCGGTCTGAGGTGGGGAGTATCGACGGAGTTTGACCCTGACAGGCCTGAAATTTTCACGTAGCCGAATAATCATGGGAGCAACTTTGGCAGGGCTATCGGACCCCATCTTGTTTCTGAAAATATCCGAGTATTCCAAAACGAGTGAGCCAAGCTGTTCAGACAAAGACTCTGGAAGACCTTGTTCAGAGGCCTCGGAGAGCAGCTGGTGAAGATCAATCAAGACCTCCGTGTCGTCGTGTACGCCTGTGAGAACGTCCTCTTCAATTTCGTTGTCTTCTATGTCCGCCTGGCAATCTTCGTAGAAGCAAGCCGCTGGTGTCTCGGAATGGGATTGAGATTCAGCAGAATTTTGTTCTGTGCAATGGAGCAGTAACTGGGACAAGCGACTGGGCTTGTATGGAGGTGTCTCAACGACTGTGTCGAAGACGGCTGGGGAGAAGCCAATGTGCGCGAAATCAGTGTCATGGTACTTTTCACGCACGTCAGCAAGATGCTTATCCAGATCAAAACCTATTGTTTGAAGAATCGGACGAGCCAAAATAACCTCATCCATGGGTTCATCAAAAACGAGATACTCCAGGTTGCGAAGGCGTAGAGGACCCGTAGGGACCTGAAGGGTCGTCGAGATGCGAGCCTTGGACTTTGCCACTACGATTCTAGCGTCGGGATCGAAACGGTCCCCCATTGCCAGGCTCATTGAAATCGGTGATCGAAGCGGGAGGACTGGAACGAAAATTCCCTTTTCAGCACAGCGTGAAAGATGATCCTGGGAGAGGGCGCAGTGGTCAGCTCCGTAGTCACCATTAATAGTAATTGAAATAGTGTCTGCGAGCATTGCTTGGTATCGACCGGAACCTGCAACTGGGGGAATGCGCTCACTGTCATCGACGATCGCGCTGCTTTTCGGGGCGCGAAGGCCCCGTTCTGCACGGCTACCAGAACCTGCAATAAGGGGGCGGCGCTCACTGTTATCGACGATCGCGCTGCTGTTGACGGCGCGAAGGCCCCGTTCTGCACGGCGTGACTCATGGAATGGTTTGAGTAATGCCCTCTTCTGTTCCTCGTCAGTCTTAGGACAATCTTTCACATAATGGTACCCATTACAGACGGATCTGTTGAGACACCGGGGAGGCTCCCGGTTTGAAACAGATTTGTTGCTTGTGGGACTGCTTGTTGTTGGCCTAGCACTGCGCGAGCCATGGATTGCGGAAGAGGTCGGGTTCAAAGCCAAAGCTGGGCGATTAATCGTTGTAGAGGAGGACGGAATACCAGAGCGTGACAGAGAACTGGACAATGACTGGCGGCCTAACTCCGAAGGTTTCATTTGTCCATGTCGGCGAATTGGAACAAAGGAGTCACAAAAAATGGCTTGCTTGACGACTTACTGGTATAAAGCTTTCCAGTTCTTGCGAAGATCGCGCTGCGAGAGTTGAAGATCGTTCTCAATCTTGACCTTGAGGGGCTCGGGCTTGAGAAGCTCGCAGATGTGTGCAACTGCGACTTTGGGATTTTCCGTCAGAAGCTTATCCCATTTACGCACACGTAGTAGACTTTTGTAGTCCGAGAAGAGCCTAACGATTCGTAGCCTGGCGTTAGGTTCACTGACGCTCATACGTACGTTTGCGCGCACAACGTTTGCCAACTGGTCCAGAGTCAACTTGTCCAGAGAATCACCCTGGTTTTCCTCTAGCCATTCCTGTAGCTGGACGTCGGTAAGTGCCTCGAAACTAGTGACAGCGGCTCCGAACTCCTCCAGTTCAATAAGTGAAGTGAGTAAATCGTTATCAATTGAAGCCTTGAGGGTAATAGGATCGATGGATGCCCCACTAATTTGGGCATCCATGATTCGAAGCAAGTAGCTTTCCCTTTCTCCAAGGAAAAGATGAATGCTTTTCTGACCGAGTTGACGTAGCTCCGGATGTAAGATGGGAGTAAAAAGATGATGCCCACCTTTCGGGCCTTCAGCCATGGTGGGAATAAAAGTGTGACGTGTGCAGTCAGGTAGACAAACCTGCTTACGTAGTGATCACTGTGGTGCCTGCACGAGAAAGTGTGAAGGGAGAGTGAAGTTCTCTGCCTCCTCTTTATTGTATGAAGATCTGACTTCGTCTTAAGTATACGAGGGAGAGAGAAAAAGGATAAACTAAAAACCATATCCGTAATGATGCCTAAAATGGCAACTGGCAAGATGCCATGCCTGTAGGGAAATGTTGCCTAAAATGGGAACAGGTAGGTGGTCGCAAAGTGCCACTACACGCTCCTCTTCGTCCCCCTCCTCGCCCCCTTTCCCGCCCGCCCGCACGCCCTTCCCCCTCCCACTGTCTCACTTCCTGACCTCGCGCCCGCACCAGCCCGCCTCCTCGCCGTCCTGGAAGCAGCCGGAAGTCGTCGCCGTGCACGAGCGTGCCTACAACGTCTTGCACCACCTCCTCTCCCTTCTCACGGCGGCCGTTGACGCCCAGTCCTTCTCGCGCGTCTTCACATCCGCAGCCTGCGTCGTCGCGCACGCGGAGTGCCTCGTCCGGCGCGCCGCCCTCGCCGACGGCGCCTACGTCTCGCTGCTCCTGCTGCATGACCACGCCCTGCGCGACGCGCAGGCCCACCCGGCACGCCGCAACGGCGAGCTCTTCGAGCTGCTCCCCGGCGACGCCCATCCCGTCGAAGACGAGGGCAAGCTCACGCTGCACGCGCCCGCCTTGCGCGCCCACCTGCGTGAGGCCGGCGGCCCGGGCGTGACGCGCGTGCGCTCGCACGTGAGATGGGCAGACGCAGCCCTGGATACGCCTCCCGGCAGGCAGTGGGAGCTGTGCTTGATGAGTGCGATGAAGCAGTACTTGTTCCTGCTCCCGCCGTGGCTGAAGTATTACAAGCGCATGGACGTCGACCAGGTGTTTGTGTACGATGACGGCGCCGCGAAGGATCTGAGGGATGTGCTTCGCGGGTGGGAGGGCTTTGCGCAGGCTGTGTGGTGGCCGTGGCCGCGCAGTCAGATGCAGGGTAACAACAACTTTCTCCTCGCAAGTGCCAACCGCTGTCGCTACGTCGCGTTTTTAATGCCGATGAGTTCGTCATGGACGGCGGACAGCCCGGGAGGGAGGGCGGCTTGAAGCGCTACGTCAAACTCAGAAAAGCTCAGGGGTACAACCAGATCTCGTTCCGCTTTTTGGTCATGGTCAACTCTGGGTTTGTCCGTCGACCACAAGTCGACTTGCCGGAGCTCTATGTCCACAGAGCCGCAGAGCAGCCCATGTCGAGTGGCAAGGTTGTGATTGAACGAGATCGGGAACAGATGGACCACAAGATTCATATTGTCAAGGAAAAGAGACAAAAGATGTATTGGAACATGACGCTTGAGTTGGGTCCAAAAACGGTAGAGCACAGCGCGATGGTGGTGCATTATACGCACAGGTCGTGGGATGACTTCGTGGCGAAGAACGGGGTCGGCGGCGCGAGTCTTGTGACTACGGGGAGGCCGCCGAAAAAGCTTTACAAAGACAAGCCCGATCCAGAGTATAAGAACGAGAAGAAGGTGAGGTTTGACGGGTTTCGGAGCAGGTGGCGGGAGACGATGAAGATCAAGAATACAGGTAGGGTCATGGTTACGTAGAGGAGGAAGGGGGCGTGGTGTACGGCGCGATGTTGTCTGTCGTGTCCGCGCCGAGAGTTGAAAGGAACCAGATGTGAGACGGGGGAGTTACGAAGGTAAAGAGCATTCAAGGGTTGTACTGTAGCTGTAGGGAAATCGCGGCACAGCGTCTCTGTTTTGTAGACATGCAACTTTGGCACCGGCGAAGATGTGCTTTTGTACATAACCTTTCCTGTGTACAGCACAGTACCCTTGGGTAACATGTTACCTCCTGAGTAGAGTAGAGTGACTCAACAGCTGCTGGGAGATAAAGGTAGGTGGCCCTAATTCTTGGCCAGTGCCCCTAATCATTTGGCCACCTTGTTTGTTACGTAATAATAATCGAAATTATAATAATTATGCACTCTCGGTCCACACAATGGCCCTTCTCATCTCTTCTGAATGCGGTTGTGCCAAAACATGTAGTGGAATTCAAAAACAAATCAGACTAATCGATTCAGCTGTGTCCAAAGCAGCGGAATACGATCTATCAGATCCTAGATCCTCATGAATACAGTGAGAGGGCGGGTTTCTGGGATCAATGTCGCCAAAACCCCGCCTTCCCATTCACAAGCAGGCATCAAACTAGAATTGCTGCCCCCCTTTCACTGTTCCCCCACTTTTCCTTGTTCCTTCTCCTCAATTTGCCATCCCTGCGATAGCATAAGACGACATTATGAGCCGTCCGCATGTACCTCGGCGCCGTGAAGACCGCAAATGTCTTGCGGTTCAAGAGTACCGGGCAGGCCGAATGTCTGCAAGAGATGCCGCTACAAGGGAGGAAGGTGAAAGTTGGGATGTCTTTAAATTGTGCATGCTAATAACGCATGCATATGACAAAGCATTGTCTTGGGAAAATATCAAGGCAGCATTTTGCAGCGCGGGATTATGGCCTCTCGATAGTCGGAAGCTCCTATCTGTTCCACGCCCAGCCGCGCCTGGCAGTTTAGAAAAAATATTGGATAAGGCCCAGTTAGCTGATTTATTTGAAAAGAAGAGGGCAGTGCTAAGGGAGCAAGTGCTTGGCGAAGAAGCGGTTCTACAGTCAAGGGGATATGTTGACACTACATGCGGCCAAGTCATGACGTCAGCGAATGCCCTGAGTCTGATTGAAGCGCATGTCAATCGCAAAAGACGTGGCACAGCATCGGCGAAATTGGTCGCCAAGCAGAAGGAATTGGTGGAACAGAGGAAAGTAGTGGCGTGGGAGAAAAGGAGGGCATTGATGCGAGAGTTTGTGGAGCTGAAGAGGGCAAAGCAATGTGGGGAATCGATAGAAACATATAGAAATCATTTGCGACCCCTCGGAGAACGACGGGCTTCTGCCAAACCCAATGCTGCACGTCGCGCACACGATGCTGCAACAGGTGGTGGTGGATCGAGTGAGTGACGTGGACCCAATAAACGTTACATAATTTTGGCAGTCCACCGGGCCAATTCCGATCAGTGACCGATCTTTAGGCACTTTTTGCAAAATTTCCCTTGCTTCAGTGTGGAAGGTTGCCTGTCACCTTTCTTTGGTGGCGTTTTGCTTTAGCGGAAACGATTGGTGGAGTTTGATAGAGCTTCAAGTCACGATTCCAACGGTCCAGACACCATGTTCTCCGGTCCTCATTTCCTAGTTTTGTTTTCTAAATTACTACCGGTGGCCAAGAATTAGGGCCACCTACCTTTATCCTGTACAGCCGTGGAGGGCTCTCCCCCTCTCTTTATTGAATGGTACAGCTGTGGACAGCAAGGTGTAATGTAACTTTGTACCATGTCAACCGGGAGTGGACATCCACTCCCGGTTGACAAGCACGTTGTCCACCGCGCCCTCGTGCGAATAATCCGCACTCGGGGCCGGTGGACAACCCACACGTGTCTGCCGTGCAAATGTTAGGGCCACCGCGTAGGATTTTGATTTGGGTTTTGAAATCATGAATACAGTATTTTTACCCCAACAAAAACGATTTGTGCAGTGAAGTGATCCGAAGGTTTAGTCCACGTTTCGTCTTTGACGAACATACCGTAGTAAAAAGATACCCGAAGAAATTTAGATGCCGGTTGAGAGGGACGCCCGAAGAGTAGGGGATATTTCCTATGTTTAGTTCTGGCGTCAGTTCCAGCGGGACGATACGTTTTGGGCACATGTCAAGAGCGATACGTAATGACAAAAAACGTATCGTCAAGGCCTGATTCGACTTATGTGCGATTTTGGTACTGCCTACGGTATATGGCCCAAAACGTATCGTGCCGGGCGGTTTTAAAGGCGACAGTTTTCTGGTGGGACGATACGTTTTAGGCCGATTTACACGGCGGCACCATCATACGCGCTGTATTTGCAACATTGCTGTTGGCAATTTCTGACTAAAAGTTTACCGACAGCGGCGCACAGCCAATAAAATGTCAGTGTGCAAAATCTAGTTTTAGCCGTGTGCGATTAGAGGCGCATGAGCAATATTAGTAACTTCATATTTTATCACGTACCATGTCCCTCGTCTGCCAAGATTGTCAGATGCTCAAAACGTATCGTGCTGGGGGGGCAATTACAGCAGGCAGATTTAGTGGCAGGGCCTTATACTGCACTAACAGTGTCCCAATGCGCATGTACGAATTACACAATAAGGCGGCGTAATTTATGTCCTGAACATCATAGCTTTCTAAGTTATTTACTGCGCGAAATTGAAAAGCGCCGTATGCAGGTTTCGATGATCGTTGCCTCAACGACGCATTTTGGACGGGTGTGTCAGAGATGCGTTGGGGAGGGATGCGCGCACGATGCGTTCTGGAGAGGTGCGTCTAGGATGCGAGCTGAGGGGGTGCGAGAAAGATGCGTTGGAAGGGGTGCCAGAATGCTACGTTGGAGAGGGGTGCGCTCGTGATGTGTTCTATAGGGGTGCGCTCATCATTCGTTTTAGAGGGATGCCAGAATGATACGTTCGAGAGGGGTGCGCCCACGCCGCGTTCAAAGGGGGTGCGAGAATGATACGTTCGGGAGGGGTGCGCCCACGATGCGTTCTGAAGGGGTGCCAGAATGATACGTTCGAGAGGGGTGCGCCCATGATGCGTTCTGGAGGGGCGCGAGAACGATGCGTTTTGGAAGGGTGGGAGAATGATACTTTGGAGAGGTCTACTCGCAAGACGCGTCCTGCAAGGGGCCTGAACGGTGCGTTGGCATGTTTCTTTTCTGTTTCAGCTACTTCTGTAGTAGATGGCCGTTACGAAAGCACAAGTGTAAATTTTGTGGGGTTGTTTGTGTAGTGGAGAAACAGCAAAACGGCACAATTGGTGAGCATAGCAGTTGGATATGGCGCGACGTAGAAGATGTATAAATGAATGATTCAACAAAAACGGCGGGTAGTGATCGCACGGGCACATGGAAATGTGAGGATCGCTGTGACATGTGAATGGTTCCGTTTTCGAGAAGATTGAAGCTTTCTATCGTTGAGAGTTTATTGAGAATGTGGTCCTAATACTGCAGTATGTGGATATCGAAAACTACTGGCAGTCCAGTTGGAGAAGACCTTGATGTATGACCCAAGCCAGTGGGAGCCATATTGTCAGAGGCATATCGTCGTTATTCTCGTCAGCGGACTCTATGGATGCATCCGAGAAGATGACGGCTAAGTCGTTCTCAGTGACCCGGGCCGGGCGGTCACGGAGAACGGAGTTGAAGCGGCAAAGGATTTCGGAAAGGAACAGGTCTTCAGCGATCTGTTGCTGGAAAGACTTCATTCGCCAAAGGTTCCAGGCGAGTGATATCATAGGACGTAGATCGCAACGACCGTATTAGCCGAATGTGGGGTGAAGTGGTTGGCCAAGGCAGTGCGAGAGGCGGCAATCATAGCACTTGAGAGGGACTTTTCTTGGGACGGGGCAAGACGGGACGAAATGGGTCGTAGAGAAACAAGCATAGCAGCTTCTTTCCATGAATGGGCAGTCATTCTGAGGATGTTCCGTACCGGAACGGCGGGGAGAAACGTGGCATAAGAGACACGTCGTCTTGGTTAGGAAGAGGAATTGAGTTACTAAATGAACCGTGTATTCGGTGTCAATTGCCTGGAAGTGACTAAATGGCAACGATAGGGGAGGTGACGGAGAAGGGAAAGGGTTTGTGAGAACATTAGGTTGGGTTTGGCGCGCCATACTGGGAGAAGTTCGTAAGCTCTTGAATGAATTTCTTCCCGATGGTGGAAGTGATGCAGGCCGTTTGCCCGAAAGGACTTGCTTCAAAGATGGTGACGCCGTCGGAAGTGACCGTGGACGGACTGGAAATGGTGCTTGCTGCATTGAAGGTGATGCTGAAGGCAGCAAGCGTTCACTTGATTGTTGTGGGGAGAAGCTAAGGATTCTTCGAACTGGAGGGGCTGGAGGGGGGTTGGTTGGAGCGGATTGCTCAAGCAAGAGGAGCATTTCATCGAAGTTGTGCTGCGTGGATGTGGTGGCTCCGATTTGGTTTTGCCGTTGAGGCTCGAGATGGTTTTGATTTTGATCTTGATGTGGAGGTGGCACCTGCGATTGCGATGGTGTGGTTGGAAGCGAATGCTGCTGAGACTGGGATTGCGAATTTGCATCCCAAGGTCTGGAGATATCCGGTGTGTGAAATTGTGAACTCTGAGGGGTGTGCGGTGCATTAGTTGGCTGGGAGGGGAACATAGATCTGCAAACATCGCACCAGACTGCGTGCTTGTCGAAGCGACAGACACCAGAGACTTGGCCATCCATGGCTGTGTAAAGTGCATCTTTGCGGCAATCCGTGGTATTGAGGACCCAATTCATCATCTCGTTTCGGTTCGTTACTGCGAGATCATTTTCGTCAATGTTGCCCTTTTTGAGAAGGGAGGTTTCGAAGCTCTTATTGTACTGGGTTGAGTTTAGGACGAAGACGAATGCATGGTGTCCGTGGCGTCCAGACCGGCCACTTTCCAGTGCAAAGTCGACGAGGCTTCTTGCGGCGCCAAGATGAACTGTTGCTCGAACATCTGGAACATCTATTCCGGTACCGAAGGCGGACGTACAAACCATAATACGGAACAGAGTTGAAGGTACGAGGTCCTTGGTTGTTATGATGTCGTAGAGCTCTTCGTTTGCTGTCCAGTCGTTGTAGGCCTTTTTGCGAGCTTCTTTAGTGAGGCCGGCATGATATATGAGCGGCTCGACTGCGATGCGTTGATTGGAGTGGGCAACAATTCCTTGTGCATATGCGGCCGTCAGGGCTTTGTGGAGAGAACTTGTTTCTTGGCGGGTCAGGGCGAAAGCGATGATTTTATATATTTTGGGCAACGGCTTTGGGGCGTTGGTGCAATCGAGGAAGTGCTGATGCAGAAAGCTTACTGCATTCATCTTCATGACTTCTTGTGCGGTGGCAAAGGAGCCTTCAGGAGTGCGAGTGTTTAGGCCCGGGTCAGAGTCGTCACTGAAGGTATGAACAACAAACTCGAGATTCCTTCTTTGAGAAGGCATTGAGAAAAGGAAGGCTGTGTTAATGCCGTGGCGCTCTAGAATGATTCTTCTCTCGCAGGGTGGGACGGTGGCACTGAGGAGTACACGAGGGACTGACTTTGGGATGATAGAAAGGGATCGACGCAAAAACTTCAATTCAGGGCGGAAATGTTGCCACATGGCTGTGAGATGAGCCTCATCAATGACTACTCGAGCGAACCTGTTAGTATCCATAAGTCGAACAACCAGCTCTTTGAAAGACGGCCGCGACAACTGTTCGGCCGTGAAGATGTAGAGGTCGGCAAATTCCAGTGATCGTTGTCCATTCGCGCAATGTGATGCGAGTAGGGCGAAGTTTGTCGCGCGCCTCATGTACTCCGATACAAGGGCCTTGAGAGGAACGACTACGATAGTGGACTTGATATTCTTTTCCATGAAAGCTGGTGGAAGGACTGCCATAGACTTGCCTGATGCGGTGGGCATCAGTACGAGGGTGTTGTTCTGCGACGCGGACACAGTGGCTGTGACAGCAAACTGCGTTTGAGACATGAATTCCGCAGATTTAGAACGTGTGGCCTTTTTGAGAGCGGACAGTAGAGGCCTGACGAGGGGAGGGAGGATATGATTCGGGGGGTTATCGAGGCGAATACTGTGATTGGAGTGGGACCCTACAGAGAAATTGTTGGGGAATTTGAGAGCAGAGGGGTTTGGCTGCAGTTGTTGCAGTTCGTTTGCTGTGCTTCCGTTGAGAGCATGAAGGAGGGGTTTCGGTTGATGAACCTGGAAGACAGGCTGCGGCTCATGTTGGGATAGCGAGGTCACTCGAGACTGGAGTTGCTGTGAATGTTGGAGGGGGAGCGGTTGTGAAGAAGCGCGGTCACTATAAAATGACGGCAGCTTCAGATGGCGGTGCCATTCATGGGAGAATGGGCGGTGCTTTGTTAGCGTGGCGGCGGGACAGTCGGGCATTAGCGAGGTAGTTCGTCCGTAGTGTTTGTAGGCGATAGAGGAGGTATGCGCAGCTTGTTGGTGTCCGGCTGTGGTTGTAGCATAACCCCCCCTGGGGCTTTAAATTAGATTAGATCAAGAACTAGATCAGCTACTGTAGAGCGTCGAGCTCTACAGTACAACCGCGCGTGTCCACGTGTACACCACGGGGACAAGGGACACGCGCATACACGTGTACACGTGTACAGCGCGCGAACGAAGCGCACACGCGCCACGAGTAATACGTGTACTGTCAGCCTCGACATAGCTGACAGTATTACAGTGCAGGCCGACCTGCACTACAGTAGCCCACTACAGTATCTCGGTACTGTAGTGTTATGATAGATTGTTTTGTATATTAAATATGGAGCGGACCGACGGCGGCGGAAGGAGACAAGCACGGGCTTGTCCTCAACCGACCGCCAAGGTCAGTCCACCCAGCTTATTCTAAACGTCGCCTTCGCTCTTCGCGCGCGTTTAGTCGGAGCCGAGCCGGAGTGGACGCGCAGCACGCGAGCGAGCACGGAACCGCCTCCGCCCGTCAGCACTGGTACGTCACCCAGTGCTGCTCCGGGGCGTCGAGGCGTCGATCCGCTCGTGCGTGCGCGCGTCCCTGCTCGCTCCCGCTCTACCACCGCTACCCGGGCCCGAGCCCGGTTCCGTAGCTGGTTGGCCCGCTTCCCCCCTCCTCCGATCCGGGGTCTACAGGTCGAACTGCGCATACACCTCCAGTCGTTTGGAGGTGTTTATGCTACAGTGGTCTCCCGACCTAGAAGACCCCGAGATCTTTCCGAGAAGACTTTCTTTTTCCTCCGCGTCCGTACGCGTTGAGATGAGTCAAGAATACGCCACCTCGATCCGGTCCGAACCGGCGGATCCGAGGGCGGCCGCTATGCACGCACCATCACCGCCGTTCGGCGACGGCGACGCTGGTCTCCGAGACCGCGAACCGTCGCCCGAGTCCCCCGAAGGACAAGCGGCTGCGCTGTTCGATCGCATAGCTGACTACATCGAGGAAGTCCGTACTTCACTCCGTATAGACGTGACGGACGCCGTCAACTCGCGATGTATGGACGAGCTCCGCTCCCTACGTGAAGGGAGATTCGATCGAGTCAGCCAGTCATTGGAGAATCTCCGAGCACTAGTCGACGAGTTTCACTCGCGACTGGTGCTCGTCGAAGACTCACGCCTCGCACAGCCCGTACTGCACGGGCAAGGTCGCCCCACGAGGCCGACCTCGACGAGACGTCCCGACGATCGACCGTCCCCGTGAGCAGAACAGTTGGGTGCGTTCGCGCACCTCTCCGCCGAGCTCAACGCTACGCGACGGCGTGCTCGTGACATGGAACGGACCATGGCCGCAAGGCTGCCCGGTGCCCCTACGAGAGGGCCCGGTGGTGCCGTACCTCCGAGCGCCGTCGCTCCGGAAGGTTAGCGTCCGACTGGCGCCGACGCCAGTCGGACTGCGGAAGGAAACCGTCCCCCGATGGGCGCGAATCTCGGCTCCGAGACCCAAGCATTGCCGCCTATCCCCGTAAGTAGGCGGCAGATGGACCGCGTATCGTACGCGGACGAACAGGACCGTGGAGGAGCCGCCCGCGGATCCGGAGAACCGATGTTCTCCGTCGATCCCCGCTGGGGCGGCTACCCGCCGGCGAGTTATGCCGAGCATCCAGGTCCGGTAGACGTCCGTACGCTACCGGTTACCTCCTTCGGCACAATAGGTCCCGCCGAGCCCGGGCTCGAGCCAGTGCATACGATGATCCAAGAGTTCAGCGCCGTCGCTGACTATCGTATGTACCGCTTGGATAACACCTCGAGGCTCGTCACCTCGGGTGACGCGGGACGGATCGCGAAGTACGTCCAACGCTGCCGTGGGATCCGTCCCACGATGAGGAGCTTTGACGGTACGGACCCGATCCAGCTCCTACCGTTCTTGAAGGATATTCGGATAAACTTCAACTCGCAACATCTGACCGAAGGTGTTGCCGTGAGAGTCCTCGCGCACTTCTTAGAGCGCCACGCGGAGCGCCTGTATACGAGTTATACGATGCGTGGCCTCCGCGCCGGCCAACTACACGACGACGTGAGTTGGCCGGGACTCGTGAACCAGTTCCTGAAACGCTACCTAACCGACGACGTGTTAGGTGAAGCGTACGACGCTGTCGCGACGGCGCGACAGCAATCTCATGAAACGGAGAGCACGTTCGCGGACCGGCTCGAAATGGCCGCGTTCCGGTGCACGGCAGTGTTCTCCGAACAGTCTCTCGCGCACTACTTCGTGCGGGGACTCGCTCCTGCGACCCGTGCCGCAGTTTCCGAGACAGTGCAGCGGCTGCCGAGCCGCCAGAAGACCGATCTTCCGACCATCCGCCGTATCGCAACGGCGGAAGGAACCACTTACCGCGCTCGACGCAGTTTACCTCTGCCGGATTCGAAACCGACAGGGAGGGCTGGCAGGACTACGAAGTCCGCCGCAACAAGTTCGCCGGCCTCTACCCTCCATGTCGGGGAGGATGAGTGGCAGGCCGACCCTGTCCTCATTACGCAAGGAGCAGGGCCAGTAGAGGGTCGACCCCCTTCACCAATGTCGACCGGAACGACGTCGAGCTACGCGACCGCGTTCGCGGCCACTCCAAGAGCGCCCAGGGGTACGGACTCCCGGGTCGCTGAGCTCGACATCTCCAACCGAGATACCCGAGGTGAAGCCCCTCGCGTGCCCCTCCTCACCGATGAGGAGGCGCGTCACGCGGCGACCTTCGCCTCAACGGACGGCAGCGCGTACGTGTGCTGGCTATGTCGTACGTACGGACACGCCATGTACGCCTGTCCGTTCCTGTCGCCGGAACAACGAATGTTCACAGCGTACAGGAACTACCGCTACCAGATGGAGACGCGCCCCGGGGCGCGCAATCTACTCCGGCAAGCGGTCGGCGAGGGTCGTCCCCCGCGTCAAGGTTTCCCAAATCGGTCGGGTGGGGGCGCTCGATTCGTCCCCCGTGGAGGCGGGTATCGTCGTACCGAACTCGATCGTCGGGATCGGCCCGACTACCGCCAGGCCGACACAAGGTACCCCCGCCAAGGAGGGAGAGGGGACCGAGACCGTTCTCGGTTACCCCAACAGGTACAGAATGCGATAATGTACCTGCAAGACTGGGTAGAGGATCCGTACCCCCTACCCACGGAGGGTCACGAAGGAGAGCCGACTCGCTTCGTCCCCCATATCCTGCGACGGCCGGACGCCGCAGGTCAAAGCCCGGAAGTACCCGAGTACTTCGCCAAGGCTGCCGAGCCGAAGGGGAGGAATAGTCCCGACCCACGCGGCCGGCCACCCGGAGAAGACCTGGCCGACGATAGCCAGGGGGTAGCTCCGATAGCACCGGTAGTTCGAAAAAAGGGTAAAGACGGTTACGTACACGCGGTCGAGTGAGCCGTCTTTTCCCTATGAACTAGACCGGTCCCCGCGTGCTGGCCAAGGATACGGGGGGTATTGCCCGATAATACATCCCCCGGTATCGGAGTCGAGCACGGGGACTCCAGCAATGTCGACATTGCCTGAAAGACCCAACACCGAGGCCCACGTAGACCCGATGTTGGAAGAAGGCATCACCGGGACACCCGACGTCCCAGTGAAGCGCAACGAGCGAGACGCGGTTAACGTCGACCGACACGAGTCGGTCGACCTCCTGACCCGCGTGAGCCCAAGGTCGTCGACGAAATGTCCGCCTCGTACGGACTCCAGCACCTGGACTGGCGTCACTGAGACGCGAACGTCCCCCGGCTCGAGCCGAAGGAAACGCAAGAGGGGCCAACGCCGAAGTCGAAGGCCCCGGCAGAACGACCTCACCGATAAGGTCGCGCCCAAGGTGGTCGATGGCCTCGTATGCCTCATGACGTCGAAAATATATGACGTCTTGGGCTCCGTGGCCACTGAATGCAACGCGTTTAAGCCCCACACGATCGCCGTCGACACGTGCTCGGGCTACAACTTGGTGAGGAAGGCCGAACTCCCTCCCGACTGGGCCCGCTACGTAATACGGGACGCGCCATTACCACGCCTGGCTGGCGCGAACAGTAACCCGCTTCGACTTACGGCGGTCGTTCGCCTCGCGGTCCGGCTGCGGAACACGACGTTCCGCATACCTTTCAAAGTGGCCGAACAACTCGCTGTTCTCGTTCTACTTGGGACCGCGTTCATTGATGCGCACGTACGCAGCATCGACATCGACGAACAGAAGCTCGAACTTCGTCACGGTGGCTCGGTAGCCATCGTCAATGGGAAGGGGGAACCGACTTCCCCTACCAGGCGACATGGTCGCCAAACGAGTCGTCCGGAGGTACGCGAGGAGGCCCCGCAGGCGATCCGAATCACCCGCTGGGCTACCATCCCCGCGATGTCGCAAGCCCGTGTGCGTGTGACAACCGCAGGGAGGGGTCTCGTGTTCCTGGAGCCCAAGCCCTCACTCCAACACCGCCATGGAATGAGGCTGACGAATGGCGTCGCGGAAGTCCTGCCGAACCAGACATTCGAAGTCATCGTCGCGAACTTCTCGCAACGGGAGAGGCGGCTTCCGAAGCACATCGTCGTGGGATACGCGAAGCGCAACCCCCTCGCGATCCTCACGCCCGAACGTCGAGTTGCTGAGGGGGTCGCGCTCGCGTTGCACCTGACCGACTTGACCGATCAAGTCGGAGAGGTCGGAGCTGGCCGATCCAGCTCCGACGAGAAGGCAACCGCGGGGAGTGAAGGTGTTGACCCGGACGAACGGTCACCTATATCCCAACCGACGGCGGAGGGTACTGTACCCCCCAGCAGAAGGATCCCGAAAATCCACCGATGAATTGCGAAAAAGAGATTGACTTGTCATACATCAACGATGACAAGCTCCGTGGCCACGTGCTCGAAATGCTCCGTAAGCACTGGAGTCTGTGGAGCGGTGCGCTCGGAACGATCCAAGCCACAGAGCACCGCATTCCCCTCGAACCGGGAACGAAACCAATTCGTTCTATGCCCTATCGAAAGGGCCCGGCCATGCGCGAAATGGTCGCGAAGGAGGTCAACAAGATGTTGAACGCAGGGGTTATCGAGCCCGCGAGCACCGAGTGGGCGTCCCCGGTGGTGCTCGTACCGAAGAAAGACGGCTCTCTTCGGTTCTGCGTGGACTACCGGCGTCTCAACGCGAAGACTGCAGCGGATTCGTATCCGCTGCCGCGTATGGACGACTGCATCGACTCGTTAGGAAATGCAGCCGTCTTTACGACGCTGGACTGCAATTCCGGTTATTGGCAGATCCCGGTCACTCCGGAGGACCGGGATAAGACTACCTTCACGACACATATGGGTACGTACCGCCATTTGCGCATGCCGTTTGGATTAAAAGGGGCACCGGCCACCTTCCAACGTGCCCTCGATATCTTACTCTCCAGAGTCCGCTGGCAAATATGCCTCGTCTATCTCGATGACGTTATCGTGTTCTCGCGTACGGACGCGGAACACGCAAGGCATCTCGATACCGTCTTGAGCTTGTTGCGGAGTGCCGGCATCTCCCTCAAGCTCAAGAAGTGCAGCTTCTTCCGTCCGAAGGTGCACTACCTGGGGCACGTTATATCCCCAGGTAAGTTGAGCGTGGCTGATACGGCAGCCGACGCCTTCAAGACGTTCACGTTCCCGAGGACGCTGATGCAGGTGCGCTCGTTCCTCGGGGCGTGTAACGTGTATCGTCGCTTCGTCAAGGGCTTCTCGAAGATTGCCCGTCCGTTAACCGATATAACGCGCAAGGACTCGGATCACGATTTCGATAACCCAACGGAGGTTCAGCTTCAGGCTTTCGAAAGCCTGAAGGCGGCGATGATCTCCCCGCCGATCCTCGCGCTACCAAGGTACGGCCGACCGTACCTGTTAGACACTGACGCCAGTGCATATCAACTCGGGGGCACCCTCCTACAGGAGCACGACGAGCCAAACGATTGGCGCCCCGTTGGGTACTGGTCGTACTCGCTAAGCAATAGCGAACGGAACTACAGCGCTACGGAGCGTAAGTGCTTCGCCGTGGTGTGGGCCGTCCGCACACTGCGGCCGTATATCGAAGGAACCAAGTTCACCGTCCGGACGGATCACGACGCCCTCCGATGGCTCATGTCGCTCACGGAGAGCTCAGGAAGACTCACCCGGTGGCGGCTACGTCTGGCTGAATACGATTTCACCATTCAGTACCGCCCCGGGCGCGTGCATCAGGTGCCCGATGCCCTGTCACGACTCGTGTCGCCGAAGGTCGCCGATGACCCTCGCCCCACCGTCGAGGTGGATGACGACATCCCCACTTTCGACGGGGGCACGACAGTTCGAGACGTATCGAACGAGCTCGCGGACCACGCTTGTACGGCGAGCTGCGATCATCAGGCCGTCCATGTCTTCGTAACGACACGGAACCAAGCCGAAGCCCGAACAAGGTCGCGCGTACGGACGCGCGACGAACCGCGACGTGACGACGAAGCCCCCGCTCTCCGAGGACCCAATTCGTTTTGGGAGGAGAACGACGAGTTCGACGCCGCCGACATCCAGCGCGCCGAAGACCCCGAGGCTGGCGCGCTCGACTCCCCGGTCGCCCCACCGCAGGACGACCTTCCGGCCCCTCTTACGATAGAGAAAATAGCCGAGGAGCAACGCGTGGATGACTTCTGCCAAACCGTTTTGGCAGGACAGTCCGAGTCTCGAGACTCCGCGTTCTTCGAGGACCACCAAGGGGTGCTCAAACAGAGACACCCCTTCGATCCTGATACCGTACAGGTGGTGGTGCCTCGGACGCTCCGCGCCAGGCTCCTTCGCCTGTGCCACAACCCGGCCATCGCGGGGCACCCGGGCCAGAACCGTATGTACTACGCACTTCGACGCGAGTACTACTGGCCCCACCTGGCTGCAGACGTGGCAGCCACGGTGCGAGGGTGTCGGACCTGCGCGATGAACCGGGTCAAGCTGAGGAAACATCTCAATCGATTGAGAGTGTTCCCAGCTACGAGGCCCCTCGAGAGCCTTGCGATCGACATCTTGGGGCCGCTCCCCAAGACGAAGACAGGAAAACGGTTCCTGCTCGTGATTACGGACCGCTTCAGTAAGCTAACGCAAGTCGTTGCGCTCCGCACGATAACAGCGCACACGGTCGCAGTTGCGTTCTGCGACTCGTGGGTGTTCAAGTATGGCGTCCCTCGCACGTTGCTTTCGGACAACGGCCCTCAGTTTAATGCCAAGTTCTTCCACAGTACGTGCCGCGTTCTGGGGATAACGAATTTGTACACTTCGGCGTACCATCCCCAGACGAACGGGCAAGTCAAGCGATATAACCGAACAATGGCCTCGATGCTGCGGAACTACGTAGGTGAACACCAGGACGACTGGGATGTGTACGTGGGTCCGCTTACGTATGCGTACAACCCCCACGTACATCGCACCACACGCACCACGCCGTTTGAGCTCGTGCTCAGCAGGCCACCGCCGGAGTTCTCTCTCCGACGGGCGGACGGCGACGCGCCCCCTTCCGATAGGGGGAACCAACGTGCCGAGTTCCTCAAGACCTTGGACTCGACTATCCAGAAGGCCTACGCGAGCCTCCGTCGGACGCAGGCTCGCTACAAGCGCGACTTCGATAAGCGCATACGACGCATTAATTCCCGGCTCCGTCCCGGAGAATACGTATATCTCAACCCCACCGATGGGGCTAAGACATCGAGCAAGCTCGCCTCGCCCGCTGTCGGACCCTACCGCGTGCTCGCCAATGACCGCCGTACCATCACGATCGATCGTGAGGGTGTCACGGAGCGCGTCTCCGCAGATCGCTGCGTGTATGCGCCACCGCCAACGGGCGCAACGCGGACGAGCACGACAACCCCGGATGACCTTGCGGACAAGGTCACCGAGGGCACACAGTATGCCCTCGAACGGCTACTCAAGCATCGCGTCATGGAAGATGGAACTACGGAGTTCCTCATTAAATGGGCAGACTACGATACTCCCACATGGACGGCGCGTACCCACATCCCCGAGGAGTTGGTTTCTCGTTACGCACAAAGACTCCGGGCGCGTACAGGGAGAGACCTCACCTCGGAAGTGAACGCGGACGTTCACTCTTGAGGAGGGGGCCCTCAACCGCATCGTTGCGGATTAAATTCCACCTAGAATTAAATGCACCCCGCGTACATGGGGCAAAAGGGGACGCGCGAAGGGACAGCTGTCCCCAGAGAGCAGCAACGGAATAATTCGCGAGACATCAAGACGTATTGGCAACCGAGTTCATCGAAAACGCCCAGTTATCGCCGGCAAGAGGCAGGAGGGAGGATAGTACGTGCTGCCCTACGCAAAGCGGTCGCACCTCGAGGAGTAGAAGGCAGAGTGACGCGGTCGAACGCGAAAATGCCCTAAAACAAGTGCCCACGAAGGCATCGCCCGTTTCGTATTGACCAGAGGACGTCAAGACGTATCGACGAAGGTCCCGTAAGCAAACCAGAGGAAGCGAACAGCACGAGCTGCGCCCTGAGGGCACCTCGTCACGGACTGTGGGCAAGGAGCCCTCCAGCAGGGACACGATCTCCCAGAGCGATATAGTTGCCCCGCGGTCGCCACAAGTTCTGCCGACATGGGGACAGCTGTCCTGCACGCCCCGGTCCGGACCAGCTGCGCTATGACGAAATGGTCCGCGATCCCGAGTCCCCCGCGACGACGAGAAGACGCAGCGCTGCATTAGATAGCAACGACAAGTACGCCCCAGTCGGAATAGGGGGAGAGAAAGAGACAGTATGGGCCGCCGTCGGCGGATACACGCGAGATCAGAGCTCCAACAAACAGCCACCGCCATACTCTAAATACCGGAGAAAATATTGGTGAAATGGGAAATTACACTGACGGGCGGTTGCACGGGCAGGACGCCCAGACACGTGCTGTACGCAACAACGCGCAAGGGACGTCCGGACAGCGGCGCGTGGGAAGAGTACAGCGTGTACCCACCGATCGGCACACGCAAGCGGTGCCACCCCCTTCATAATCGTCAAACCAACGGACGTCCGACGCACGGGTCGTCCCGAACGCGGAGCGGGCACCAAGAACAGCAACCCGAGGCACTGAGCAAGAAAAGACCCTCCCGCGGTGGATACGGCACGCGAGCAACGAACGCGCCCACGCCGTGGGCTGGCAAAGGGCAGGGGGGGCTCGAGATCTCCCACGACCGCGCTGACGCACCGCTCGGGCGTCGAGGGAGGAGCCGACTCCCTCCTCGTCTCCCGCATGCCAACGATCGGCCCCTTTCCCCGCTCGCTCGCCCGAAAGCGGAGCGGGGGAGACTACAGTACGGAGCGCGACGTCGCGCTAGGTAGCAGACAGGGCCAGATGGAAGGAACGCGCTACGGCGGTGACGGGCGGACAGGAAGGGAGAGCGGAGAAGTTTTGCTGGCATCTACGAAGGTCCAGGCGTTCGGACTTCCCTCTCCCCGTGGAAGCACAGACCGCTGCGCGTGCGCTCACGCGCGAAGGCGGACGCGGGTTATGAGGAGCAGCGACGTGCTCAGACCCTCTTGTGCGCGCGGATCAATCGAATGATCCCTCGAACTGGCCTCCCCGCCTTCCCCCCCGCGGGGCTGCACAGCGACGAGGACTGTCCTCGCCCGGGGCCCGACGACACCCCCGGGAAGGAAGAACGGGACCCAATTTTGTCCGACCTCGATCGGCGCAAGATGTCGACACCCCGCAGCAGGCCCCGGCAAGAAGGGATAAATCGCAGAGGGGGAATCGAGGACCCCACACTGATGCGACGGGGGCCAATTCGGCTCCCTAAGGGGGTAGGCTCGAACTCTCCCAGGACCACCCGCACGGCTACACGGACGCGTAGCTCGGGTGAAGAGGGAGGAGACGACTCCCCCCCCATTCTCCCACACGCCGAAGATTTGCTTTCCTCACCCCTGCTCGCTCGTCCGATCTCGGAGCGGCGGGAGACTACAGTGCGAGGAAGACGTCGCGCTGGGATTGAGGTACGCAGCACGCCTGCAGTGGACGTGCAATAAGGACGAGCGGGGACGTCCCGGTAGTGTCTACGAAGAGCCAAGCGAGGCGGACTCCGGTCGGACATGCACACGACCGACGGCCGAAGGGCGGAGAGCGGGGCGCTCGTACTCTCATCTTCCCGTAATAGTACACAAATTCGCGCGTACGGTCACACCCGAAAGCGGACGCGGCTCACGAAAGCGAACAACAAGTTCTCACCTTCCGAGCCACGCCGACAATTCGGATTGTCACCCCGCTCGCCCTGCTCGCTTGACCATGAGCGACGACGACGGCTACTGTACTCAGCCGAGCCCGACGACGAGCTCGGGAAGAAAACCACGACGCGTTAGTGGCAAGACCGGCATCGCGCACGACCGGACCCGTTTCGAGGACGGGAGAATGAACGCGCCGAAAAATACCGCGAACCTGACAGGGACGGACTGTCAAAAAGCATCAGCGAATACCACGCACAAGAGACGACGCATTCAGAGGGACGCGCCCTGGACGAGACCCCGACCGACTTAGTGCGAGGCGGGGGTATCGACACGCCGCGAACGGCGCTGTCGTAAGAGAAAAAGAAAAAAAGGGGGGGATATACAGAACACAGTTGAGCGTAAGCATGGAGGAGGGGAACGAAGAGGGTACGGAGCACCTCGGGCTAAGGCCAAGAGACGAATCTGGTTTTTACGCAGGAAGGGGACAGGACGACCTGGCCCCCGCGGACATATCGGGACCCCGCTCAGTGGTCAACTCCGCCGGACGACGCCTCCGGGCGCCGACCGTAGAGCCCCGGCGGACAGTAGCCGGGGTGATGTGGCACTGTTGTGCTTGACCCCCCAAGGGAGGCATCGCCACCGCACTGTGGCGGTTCCAGCGGTGCACGTCGCCCTCAGGGGCAGCAACGACGTCCGATGAGGGCGCTTCGCACTCCGAGCTCTCGTAAGGATCCGGCATCGGGCGCGGAGCAGACGAAGGCGCCATTCGAAGGCTTCGGAGAGCGTCCCGCTCACGACGATACCGGTCACGTTCGGCAGTCGTCTGCTCTAACACGGCCGCCCGACGATCCGAGGACGCGCGTAATGCTTCGAACTCGCTACGTACGTGTTGCAGCTCGTATACGGAGGACGCACGAGCCGCCTCGAAGCGCCGTGCTTCGTCGCTCCGTGACAAGTACCAGCTCGCGAGTGTGCTGAGTAGACCGTCCACTTTCCATGCGCGGTCAGCGGACTGACCCAAGGCGTGGGAGAGTACAGGGACGGCCCTGATGTCTTCCCGCTTCAGCGTCCCGTGACGCACAGACATCACCGGTGGCGCCTCCCGTGGCGGCATCGAGTTGAGGGGCGGGACAGGGGGGACCACAAGGCACGCGGTCAGACGGAAGCCGCTTTCGACGACGGTAGGGTCACCGGACGGGTCCGCACGTGCGAATTGATATGCGGTGGGCTCGTTGTTGAGGTCCCGGTATCGTTTCTTTCGCGCTTCGCGCGAGGCGGAGCCGACTCCGCCCCCGCCCGCGGGGCGGCTAGGAGAGGACCCGAGGCCCGTCGACCGCGCCACAAATGCGTCGCCTTGGCGGTCGTATACGAGAAAGGAGGACTGGCTACCGGTGGTGAAGTCACTCCAATAGCGCAGGTGGCGATCGCCCACCTCGCTAGCACGATGCATGAGCCCGAGGGCGAACGAATACGTTCATGGCACATGCCGCGTACACTGCTCGAGCGGGTGTAAGGGTACGCTGGGGAGGTCCCACGCTACCCTCCCCAAGTAAGCCAACACTTCGACAGGTTGAACGAACACGCGCCCGTGAATAGAGACCTCGTTCATGAACGCATTTCCGAGTGCCCAAGCCCACTCCCTCTCGACGTTATACACGAGGTCGGCAGAAGCGGGATGCGACGGATCTGAGCAAGCAACCCCAAAGTGCTTTAGAACATAGGGTAGCAAGGGATGGACTCCCAGCGAAGGGGAGGTCTCCCTTACCACAGCGAGGAGACTGGGGAAATCCCGTGGAGATAGGCCTCCTTCGAAAGACGCCGAACGAAATACGCGACCATCCTTCTCCCCTGAGTGGCGGTAAGCCGCCCAGTCGTGGGGCGCGATCCCCACACGGTGCAAACGCATGAGCAAACATGCCGACTTTTGGAGGGCGACCCGAGCCCTCGAATAGGCAAAGGGGCGCGGGCTTACGTAGAGCCCCGGGACGTGGGACAAGACGAATTCACGAGGACTCGACTGCTCCCGGTGGAACAGATACGCGGCCATTCTGTCGACATACTCCACCTCGCTCAAACTGTACGCGAACGTACGGTCGGACGCGACCGCGGCGGGAATTTGGTACGCTGACCCGCCACCCTCCGCCAGGAGCCGACCCAGCACTAAGGAAGCTTCTTCCTCGCGCCCCGCTTCGTACACTTTACGCACCCGGGACAAATCGGGACGAAGATGCTCACGCGACAACAACTCACCCACGCTGATGCTGGTCCGCGCGTGTCGACACCAGGAGAATCTCAGGCGATCAAGGGGGAGAGGGGTAGACCGCTCGAGCGGGACCCCGAACCACTCATGGGTATCGACGTCCCCCTCCCTGCCCGATGTCACCATGGCTTGAGCCGTCTCAGGCCGAACACCGGAACCGCGGTCGCCTTCCCCCTCACAAGTCGGCGACGGAGGCCGGACGGGTACGACGACGCGCTGCCCTACAGAGCCAGTGGCGGGGATGATCTCGCTGACCACCACCGGGGCGTGGAGGGTGGGAATTAGCTCGACGGACGTCGTCGACCCACGCGAACCGCGGGCTCTTTGGAACGGCTGGGGAAGAGTCCACGGGGGCATGACATCCCCGGGACGACCCGGGGCACCCCCCGTCGAAGCCACGACGACCGGCGCAGGGGAAGGACCGGCAAGCGAGGCAACGCGACCCTCAGACGGAGACACCATGACCAGCGCCCCGAGACAACCGACGAAAGACGACGGTACGATCGCGGCACGAACCGCGAGGAAGAGAGAAGATGGTCCGACGGAAGCAACGTCGACGCGAGCACTGAGTGAGCGTCGCTCGGATGGGTTGGGGAAAAGAAGAGAGAGCCCACGCACAAACACGGGGAGCGAGAACGGCGGTACGATAAGAGAAGGGGGTCGGGACGACGCGCATCCACCTCCAGACCAGTGAAAGGGCCCTCAGACATGGTCGCCTCTACAAGCCCGAGAGTGCTGAACGCGGACGTTCAGTCTTGAGGGGGGGCCGTGTAGCATAACCCCTCCTCTGGGGCTTTAAATTAGATTAGATCAAGAACTAGATCAGCTACTGTAGAGCGTCGAGCTCTACAGTACAACCGCGCGTGTCCACGTGTACACCACGGGGACAAGGGACACGCGCATACACGTGCACACGTGTACAGCGCGCGAACGAAGCGCGCACGCACCACGAGTAATACGTGTACTGTCAGCCTCGACATAGCTGACAGTATTACAGTGCAGGCCGACCTGCACTGCAGTAGCCCACTACAGTACCTCGGTACTGTAGTGTTATGATAGATTGTTTTGTATACTAAATATGGAGCGGACCGACGGCGGCGGAAGGGGACAAGCACGGGCTTGTCCTCAACCGACCGCCAAGGTCAGTTCACCCAGCTTATTCTAAACGTCGCCTTCGCTCTTCGCGCGCGTTTAGTCGGAGCCAAGCCGGAGTGGACGAGCAGCACGCGAACGAGCAAGGAACCGCCTCCGCCCGTCTGCACTGGTACGTCACCCAGTGCTGCTCCGGGGCGTCGAGGCGTCGATCCGCTCGTGCGTGCGCGCGTCCCTGCTCGCTCCCGCTCTACCACCGCTACCCGGGCCCGAGCCCGGTTCCGTAGCTGGTTGGCCCGCTTCACCCCTTCTCCGATCCGGGGTCTACAGGTCGAACTGCGCATACACCTCCAGTCGTCTGGGGGTGTTTATGCTACAAAGGGGACGCGGGGGAGCTGCGGAGAACCGGTTGGCCGGGTGAGAAGGAGGGGGAGAAGGGGATGAAAGAGGATGAAAGAGGATGAAGGATGATGAAAGAGGTTGGGTTTATTGTCGTTGACGCCGAAGGTGATGATTGAAGAGTAGGGTATGGTAGATAGATGAGACCCGCAAGACTTGTAAACGGAAAATTTGGGGCTGCCCTTTAACGTGGGCGTCGCGCGCAGTCATGGGTCGGGCCAGGAGCGTGCTGCGGGTGGGCAACTACACCGTGCTTCCGGCGGAGGTTGGCGGGCTGCGGAAGCATGCACGGCACGCGGCAGAGGTAGTAGGGTGGACAAGGGCGGGCGAGGGCGGGTGAGGACGGAAATGGAGAGGAGGGGTGTGCGTGGTGGCAAGGTGAGTGCATGCCGGAAGGAGGGACGCTGATTTCAGGCGTGGCCGGAAACGGGGCGCAGCGGGCAAAGGATGCGGGCAAGATATAGGCAATGGACAAAAACTGGAGCAGGAAAAAACCGGATCAGAGCGTATCACCCTCCCCTGGCAAAACGGGGACAAAAATAGGCATCCCATTCTTCCACGCACCCAACGCCCCGCAACCCCCGCGCCGCCCGCGACGCACGCGCCGGATCACCAAGCAGATCCAATTCATCGCGAGCTGTGGCTCCAAGCGCCGCTTCCTTTCCGAGCGGGAGCGCCTGCTGTACGAAACGGCCTGCCAGGAGGACGCGCTGCGCCCCCCATTCACGTCCGTGCATAACCGCTTCGTCCCATGGGAGCCCACGGCCGATCGCAAGTCGTTCTTCTCGCCAGCTTTCAACTACACGCTTCTGGGGGGGCTTATGGGTGCGTACGTGCTCAGCGCTTGTCATGTATGATTTATCTGTTTCGGAATGGATCGCACGCCTCGCCTTATAGTGGAGAAGAAAAAGGTAGGTCTACAGACAAACTTCTCGTCCGTCCACAGCACCCTCTCCAAATCCCCTGTTTAAATACCCATCTGTCTCCCTCACAGCTGACTCACCTCCATGGGTCTGGACCTCCACGATATCCCGCTTCTCTGCTTTCTCCAGCTCGACCTGCCGATATCACCTGTTTCGCTTGTCGCCACGTTGGCACATAGCATCTCGTCTCATGTGCTAGAACCCATCTCATCCTCTGGCCTTCCGAAGCCCGCGTCTTTGTGGAAAGACGACCACAGACGGCAGCCGACGCATCTGCTGACCGTCCTCGCGCCGATTCTGCTCATCCACGACGTCTCCCGGGCTCGTACCGTCCACAACCGGCTATCAACACGGTCCATAGCGCCCATGGTAGGCGATATCATGGATGTGTATCGGATTTGCATGAGGCCTTTTGCGCAAGGCGAGGTGCGGCCTAGGAGCCAGTAACTTCATCTCTCCAAAGCGACGAGCAACTGTGTTGCAGAACGCAGAGACACTATCAGAGGAAGCATGCCGATATCTAAGCGAAGACGATGCGTCCGTCCTGAGCTAGCTTCCTGAGGGTGAGAGACGGGAATGGACTACAAGTGAGACGATTGAACCAGAGGTCGACTTTGAAGACGAGGAAGAGACGCCTTCTCGTCATGATCCGTGTGAAGAAGAAATGGTTCCAGAGAAAAATGGGAAGGAAGTTTGTGAAATCACAAAAAGTATCAATGAGCAAGGCAAAGCAAAACACAACGAAATTCGGGAATTTTAGGCAACATCATAGGGACTCACGGAGAGAGAGAGAATGCAACACAGAGGATCAAGCTGACGAGTATGTTGGGTTTTTGCTCAAAGCATATATGAGACAGGAAAAGAAGAGCAGAAAGGTCCAGTTTTCGGTAAGTATCCCGACAGTGCATGATTTTTCTTATGTTTATACTAAGCGATCGATGATCGGTCGTGCGTGGTGCGGTATGAGAGCTATGATATAAGACACAATGCTAGCGATCGTGTCTTAGAAGTTGAACAAAGGACACACAAATTGGTTTTACCATAGAACATGCCTTTTGAAAAAGTTAAAAGACGAGATGGAAAAAGCAGAGGCATTAAAGCAGAGGCATTACCATCTCGCATTTCCCGTCGTAGAAAGCAGTACCAGCGCGGGGCGAACGTCGTAGCATGTTCGATGGTTGCAAGGAGGGGATTGAAGGGCTACCAAAAGCACCCTTGCGTACATTGCTTACGGTAGCTTAGTCCCCCCCCAAAATGATCAAGAAATCAGAGTCCCCCTACCATTGTAACAACTACGCGAAAAGTGCCAGTCGGAAATCCAAATTCCCCCTCCTATTTGGGTCGATTTTTTACGTCCCCCCCCCCTTTTATCGAAACAAAATGCACCTGTCTCCTACTGTATCGATACAATATCATATGTCCCCCCCTGAGATTTTGACCTTGTCCCCCTCCCAATCTCAGAATGACCCTTTTTTTTTTATGCTTGTAAGAAAAGAAATGTATAAATAAATGAACACGGCCTTCGGAAGGCGAGTTGGTGTATGAAGGGAGAAAAAAGTATGTAAAACTTTACATTTCACATTTTGCCGTTGGTTTTGGACGGCAGCTCTGGCAGAAAAAAAAAGAAAGTGAGTGCTGAAAAGTGGTCAACAGCGGTTGTTCACCAGACGTTGCGTTGCCAATGCGACTCAGGAAGGTGGTGCAGCGCCACGTCGGGCCGGTGAGATGCTGAAATCATGTGTTGGAAAAGTGCGAAACTGAGGTCATTTCTTACACCATACAGTATTGGGTCCTGTTTGGTCGAGTCAAAAGTAATGTTTTTTCTGGTCACACTGTTGCTGTCCCGGAGTAAAAATAGCCATGCGTCCAACCAGAACCAAACGGCTGCAGCGCTCGGACACGTGCCGTGCGCCTCCTGTGCGCCAGTGCCGCTCCCTCACTGGCTCTGATATACGCGCTCCCCCCGGGCGCGTCTATTCCGCCGTCCTGAGGACTCCTACTCGGTCTCATTGATTCATGCAGGTCCGTACGTGGTCCGTATGTCTCAGTA
>NW_005179288.1:0-76894 GCF_000350225.1 Chondrus crispus
AGAGAGAGAGAGAGAGAGAGAGAGAGAGAGAGAGAGAGAGAGAGAGAGAGAGAGAGAGAGAGAGAGAGAGAGAGAGAGAGAGAAGGTTTCTTTTACGAAAGGATAGTGTTGGATTTCGCTACTACATATACTGTGCACACCCCCCCCCACCTGTCTCCTGGCCAGGGGGCACTCCCTTTTACCACAGGTTATGGTCCCGTGGCGCATCCTGCTGCGCACTGATGCTCAACACAAGTGATCGCGAGTTCAACTTTCAACGTTTTCCAAGATTTTCAACTGTACGGCGACTGTCAAGCACCCCCCTTACAGCACGCTCCAACACCAAGGCCTCTGCTACTCACCACCCTCTTACAGCACGCTCAAATACCAAGGCCTCTGCTGCTCATCATCCCCAAGCACGCTCAAACACCACGGCCTCTGCTTCCTCACCACTTCCCCGCTTTCATTCACCTCACTACAAGTCAGATCGCGGCGACTGTTGGATTTCGCTAAGAGCGTCCACAGCGGTGGGAGGGGTCCAATCCATATTCTCCAAACGTGTAACGATTGCGTTGGTGCTTCAATCACGGTGGATTTCAGAGTCCAACTAAATTTAGAATGGACCGCCTCCTTTTATATGGGCACCCCACCGGTCAGCACTACAACTTTACGGTGAGGTCCCACACTCACCTCCCACTACCTCTCCATCTTCGCAAGACCAACCACCAATACCAACCAATTGGTTGCTACTCGCAATGACTATGCCCACGAAGGGCACATTACGCCATATGCTCCACGATGACGCTTCGGACGAGCTTGAACTTGCCGCTGTCTTGTGGTACCAAATGCAAACTATGGCGGCGTTACAACTTCAGGACACAGCACAGCAAGCTGGCGGCCCTCGTACCGGCCGTCGCCCGAACGTCGCGCGTGACTTCCGCGCCGGTCATCGGCGTCTAATGCTAGACTACTTTTGGCCTGCCGCGGATTTGAGGCCCGACGGGTCTATGCAAAGGAGACCTGTGTACTACTCGGAACAGTTTGAGTGGCGCTTTCGCATGTGGCGCCCTCTATTTTATCGCATTTTTTCTCACGTTGTCATTCACAACCAGTTCTTGCGCCGTGGACTAAAACCAGATTGCACGGGAAAGTCTGGTGCTTCACTCTTGCAGAAGGTAGTCGCATCCTTACGGTATTTAGCATATGGCCCTCCTGCAGATAGTTTAGATGAATATCTTAGACTAGGAGGGACAACTACACTGCAGTCCATGAAACAATTTTGCTGGTCGGTCGTACAACAATTTGGTCCCCGTTATTTGCGCGCGCCCACCGCCACAGAACTTAACGAGATTGCCTCCTCGTTTGAAAAACTAGAATTCCCTGGCTGCATTGGGTGCTTGGATTGCGCGGGGTGGGATTGGGAGCAGTGCCCCAAAGCTTTGCAGGGCATAAATGTGGGGAAAGAAGGGAAGCCTGCGTTATGTATGGAAGTGATCTGCGACATGGACCTAAGAATTTGGCATTTATGTTTCGGCTTTCCGGGCTCGATGAACGATCTTAATATTCTTAGTGTGAGTCCACACTTCGCAAATATTCTAAATGGGAGTTATCCCCCAATTGATATACAGTATGTTATTGATGGAGAGGTGTTCACTTGGAGTTACTATTTAGTAGACGGTATATATCCAAAGTGGAAAATATTCGTCAGCACTGTGGCGAACCCTTCTCATCGGAAAGAGAAGAGGTTTGCAGCTCTACAAGAAGCCGTACGAAAGAGTGTAGAACGTGTCTTCGGAGTATTATTTAAGCGTTTCCGCGTATTAGCGGAGCCGTCTCGTTTATGGTTTAGTGAAGATATGGGGATTATTCTACAGGCCTGTGTCATTATTCATAACATGGTCGTCGAGGAGCGTAAGGATGGGTATATTGGGGATGGGGTCGGGGGAATTCGGGAGAGGCTCTACGAGCTGTTTGAAAGCGAGGGAGATGGAATTTCTAGGGCGGATAGTGCAGGGTCCGTATGCCACAACCCCGAGTCGCAAATGCAAATATACGAGAGACTGAGCAACAACTATGGTACTGTTAACACGGACATAAAAAACCCAGCTGAACGAGCTCGGTTGGTGAACGCCTTGATTGATCAATTACACAAAAGGTCGTAGTTTTTCTATGATAATTGATACGTTTATGGTGCACGGTAGTTGACGAACAATACATGTTCTAAACCTTTGCTTTTCTTTCTACGCTCTTCCTCAGACACTCCTCCCATCACCACCCTCCACCATCCCCTCCGTCCTTCCCTCCCTCCGCCTATTGAGCTGCACTGCACTCTGACGCGCCCCCATACCCAAACCAGCTCACGCCGCTGCCGCTTTATGACTTCTCTCACATGCCCGTCCCGGACGCCCTATTTCTCCTCTCGTCGCGCCGAGTTGGCATGCGTTCCGGCGACTTATTCAACTTGTGGAGTCACTTTTTCTTCGACTTTTTCGATTCCTTGCCCCCCCGCAACTTTACCCAGCTCCTTTCCGCGATAGGCGGCTCCATCCGTCTGCGCCTGGACACCGTTTCCCCCTGGCAATTCGAGCACACGGACCCCTCCCTGCTCTACAATTAGGTCTTCCGCCTCTCCTCTGGCATGCTCATGTGCGATTCCCGCGTCTTCGGTGCCGACCTATCGCTGGAAGGTACCGCTTCGGCTATCCATCTCATGCTACTGCGTCACCTGGCACCACGGCGGACCAGCGCGTTGACGTTACCCGCTCTTTTTTTTTCTACTTTCACACGTGCGACTTCCGCAGAACGCTCCCCGTTAATACCTTCATCCCACTCGACGCGCCAGCCACAAGTCCGAATTTCTCAGGCTATGGCCGACGTTTCTGGCTACATCACGGCTGCGGCTGCCGCCTCCGACGACCAAGACGCGTCGGAACGACCCGGCCCGCCTATCGCAGTTTCCACACCTCATCTCCAAGCTGCACTCGCGGAACCCCAGCCTCTTAAGTTTCAATACAAATGGCCAAATAAAAATTGGTAGATGGTACAAGGAAAGGATATTTCGAGCTCGTGCGGGACCCATGATATTTATTTTGATAGTCAGGATTGTGGCCAAGGCAGACACCCGACAAGATGTTATCACTCAATAAGTTCCATCACGGATATCTTCTTTGAAGGGTTTTGATTAGACGTATTACCTGAAGAGTTTTTATCGTGCCCGCCGCAGGATTCAGACGATGTGGCGCTAATGAGAACATCTGGGGCCCTCCCTATCGCAGCTGTCACGCGAGCGTCGCTCCGCACTTTGTCCGCTCGAGTTGCATGGGTCTGTTCACCTTCGGCGTGGGGCACACATCGTTTTTTAAACGACGCCTGTCCTGGTGAATCGCTCTCCACTTGCAAGTCAACAGTCACCGTGTTCATATTACAGCCTTGAATTGATGGCTTGACCCCCTTCACCCCGGCCAGCTCGGCGAGGACTTTCTGTTGTTCAAGTGAGCGAAATTGATTGAAGAGTTTCGGATCTGTCCCCGGCATTTGAAACAGATTTATGCGGTAGTTTCTCTCTTCAACTTCAAGCAACCTCTCCGAGATGTCATTTCGCTTTTTGCTTTCATGTGCAATTTTCTCTAATCCGTCCGCACCCTTATTCAAAGCGACGTTAGTCTTTGCAGTTTCTATAACATTCTTTGCACCCACCGGTCGTTGCTTTCGACCCGAACTAGTTATCCCACTCATTGGCTTCTTCTCATCCAAACATACTGGCCCTTGAAATCCATTCACATTGACGTCAAGTTTGACATCTTGTTCTTCATCCACATCAATGTACACAGTTCGACTATTCGCGCTACCTTTGAAGTCAGGTATCTCCACTTCAGATGCCCTCATGGCATCCTTTGCAGCAGCAATAGCGTGGAGCGTCTTCTCCCAAAACGGCGTTTTCCTCAACCACAAATAGCAATTCAAGAACTTAAACGATTTACCGGGATTGGCCGGGTCATCCCCAAAAAACCGATACATATCCCTTCGTCCCTTCATTCCCACCTCAAGTATCTTGTTCTCGATTGCGGTTGCGGCACGAATAATGTCATTGTCGCTTGGATTTCCCGTCGGGTTGACAGAATAAATTAACTGCACATGTTGCTCGAAACATAAACACTTCTTTTTGATAGCTTTGTACCTCTGCACTACAGCCTCTGATGTACGTCTCGTTGCCGATCCACTCCATCCTTTGGCCTCCATCTCAGTAATGAGACCTTCATACTCCTTGAGTACACGGGCTTCCAGCTTTGTCATTTTCTGGCTTATGCCACGCTTGGAGTCTTCAGATGATGCGACGTAGGCTTTACAAGAGCAGATGTTCTCTTCATTGCTCCATTTCAGCCCAGCACCCATTGCGAAAGATCACGATTGTCCTTAGAAATATGGATGTGTATTATGTTGCTGAAGGGTGTTCACGATGTGTCGCGAAAAGTCGATACGGAATTATTACGATGGAGGTTTCTGCAGGTACAATGGTAACAAAGGGTTTGCTTTCGTTCGTTTTTGGCGCGAAGGTCATGTCGTCGGGGCGGTTCGTGGGATCGGGATTCCAGGACACAGAAGCGGGACTCACGTTTCGATTTCTGTTTGAAATTGAATTGGACCTGCGTATTTTGGGGTCCAATCTGGCATTGTTTGGACCTCAAAATCAGGATGTCCAATCCAATTTCATTTTTTGGATTGGGACTCTTTTCACCGGTGGGGCTTGAAATTGTGCAATACAGTCCAAATTTTGGATTGGACTCGATTTTTTACTACCGCTGTGGACGCTCTTACCCTTCCCCTGGGGCTCAAATCGGGACAAAAGTTCAAATCTGGACAAATCAAGGCCAAACCACATATCATCCAGGTAGGCTAGATATCCCCCTCTCTTCAATGAACAAGTGTGCTTGCCTCAATGGAAGGATATTGGCGTTCAATTCAAACAAGTTCCCGCCCTTTTGGCTACGAAATTCGCCATACACACAAAAACATCGCCCGAAACTTGAGACCCTTTGCCACATCCACATCTACAAGCATATACCGAGCAATTCTGAGTTCGATAACACACAGTTGCAACCAAAGTCGCTCTCTATGCGTCAGCAGATCCTACGAATACAGCGCAGAAAGAAGCGCCAGAAGCAGGCACTTGAATCGACGCACCAAGCTCTCAACCTGCTTCGCAGAACTCACCACCCGATTCGCAAAATTGCAACCATGACCGGGATTTCCAAAACAGCAGTCGGATACTTGAAAGAGCGGCTTCGGGCTGACACAAGCTTTTGTGTATCTGCGGATCCCTGTAGAGCTCCGGACTGCACCACAGTTTTGACATTGGAGGAGGAAAAAATGGTAGTGGAGCGACTTGTTGTCGCGGCCAATCGTGGATTCGCTGTTCATATCGATGGCGTCAAAACTGTGATTTCACGCATAGCTGCCGACGGACGCAAGGGATGGAAACATTGAGTGCCGTCCGATGACGCCATACGGTCGTTTCGGGCCAGAAATAGAGATATCACCTATCGTAATTGTGAGAACAAAGATGCAGCTAAGCTCAAAGGTGAAAAATATTACCATGTGAAGCGCTACTTTGACATTTTAACTGAGCTCAACAGCAAGCACCCGGGTATAATGTTAGATGGAGACCGAATCTGGAACGTTGATGAAACGTCTATTGACTCTACTTTCGGTCGGAAAATCAAGGTTTTTGGATCATCAGGCACGCACCATGGTGGATTCAGAAGCTCTGCATGCACTGCAGGTTCTGGAAGACATATCACGGCAGTGGTTGCTGTCTCAACTTCTGGGAGGAAGGCACCGCCGTTTTTTATCGTGGCCGGAAAACATGTTATGAGCAACTGGCTTAGGCCGCTTCCATCGCAGTACGTCAAATCTGGAGGCCACTTAGAGAAGTATGGTAAACCAAGTTGGTTTCCGTTGGGCGGTGTCATGAAATGCAGCGAAAACGGGAGTATGGAAATGGATATTCTAGTTGCATTTGTTCAACATTTGAACAATTATGTTCGTTCTATTCTACCCAGGGATTTGCACTACATTTTTATCATTGGATGGTCACGCGTCCAGGAGAGGAACCAGGTGGCTGGAGGTCTGTCTAGAAAACAGGTGTGAAGTTGTCCAATCACCGTCAAACACGACCCACTTCCTGCAGCCCTGCGATCAGCAGGTTAACAAAACCTTTCAAAAATCTGTACGCTCCATGACGGATGATTGCAGTAAGCATGCACGGGCAACACGAGGGGCGTTCAGTTGAATCTCTTGTGCGGTGTGCATGGCTTCGATAGCATTCGTGTCTCCGACATTAGGGAATCTTTTAAGAATGTCGGTATCTTCCCGTTTCAGCCTACATCTGCTGATTTGTTTCGCAGTTCAAAGCGAAATGTGCGTGAGCAAGCTGCGCATCGAGCTTCTCAAATATCAAATTCTGGATCTGGAGACAGGGTGGGGGTTTTGCAGGAGCGTAAAACAGACAAGGAAACTTTTTCTTTGATTTCTAAAATTGTGAATCAAGTTGGCGTTGGGAAGGAGAATCCTTACAGAGCGCTACAGCAAGTAAGTGTTGTCCTGAGAAATAGGGAGACTGTGAACTCCATTCCACAAAGTGCAATAAGCGCACAATCATCTAGCACAGAAGTCAGTAACAATAAAGATAAGAACGTTGCATTGATGTGCGGCGCCCCTGCATAATGCCTAACTATTGGTGAGTCTTTGAAACGACGGATGCTCAAGGCAGAGGAAGATGAAGCTGCCAGACAAGATAAAAATTAAGCGTGCTGAGGCTGATGCAGCACGTGAGGCTGCCGTAGAGATCAAACTCCAAAAAAAGTTTGACAAGGAGAGAGTGGGAGAGATGAAGCGCATTGAAGCGGAGAGGAAGAATTCTTGCAAAGAAAACAAGCGCATTTCGGTGGCCGAATTCCGCTCAGTATTGACATGCACGCCCATTGTGCAACATGGCTCTTCCTCGAAATCACGTAAGTGAAGTCGTTCGCTGCTTTTTGCGCGCCGAAACAATGCGAAGTTGGTCATTGGCATTCTGTCGGAGGTGCTGGGGAAGGCTTTTTCAGGGGAATTTTCTGTCCACAATTAACCTGATTGAATCGTTAACGGTCTTCTTGAACAGCCAAACGTTTTTGATTGTGAGTGCCTCGGTGTTCCTCTCGACGAAAAAAACCACACGTCACGCGTCCAAGGACACAGGAAGCAAGCGATTGGAGGTACTTTGGGGCAACATCAGGCTAGATTTAGACGTTTTTTAATTAAATGTTTGAAACTTGTCCAGATTTGGGCCCCGGGGAAGGGTACACCTCACCCACCAAATGTGCCCTGACCAGTATTCAACTCCGAGCACTCTTTGAACTGCAGAGTGTTGCCACCGCACTCTCTATTTCTCCTTATCAAAGCGTGTTCGGAAGGGCTCCAAACGAGCTGGTCTTATCTGTGTCATTTTACGTCCTCCTTGTACGAGCATGACGCGTAGTTTGAGTGCCCAAACTTTGTAGATCGCATGCACAGTGACCCTTCGTTTTTCGGTCGCCGAAAGTAGCTTAAGATCAACAGGATATCGTGTGGTTCTCACATGAACTTTAAGACATATGAGTACGGATTGCGGATGGGGTGGACAGGATGTTCTTCCGAGAAAAAAGTTATGGGATGTTCCTCGTGGGGTTGTTCTGACAGTATTTAGCGTGATTTGGTGGGGGATGTTTCTGTGCCGGGATATACTTTATCTGTTCTACAACTTCAAAAAATTGCTGTCGAGGGAGAGGCTGCCTAGCGTATGTCATCTCTCCGAACGAAAATCTACCCACGCGATCTATCATTCAAAAAATTGTGGCGAGGAGAGATCTTGCCTTGAGACTGCATTGGAGATATTTGAAGAACGTTGCGATAAGAGGGGAAGTGGAACGGACCCATTCAGTGGTCTATAGGGAATTATTTCTCTCTGCAAAGACTGTCAGTGATGTACTTCCACAAATTCTTACAGACACTATGCGAGACAATGTGCAGAAAGTTCATTTCAAGGTTTAGCTCTGCATCGAAAACAGTGACGCCATCGCTTTATTCACTCTGGGTACTCACCTCATGCATTACTGTAGAGCTGTTTGCAGACGCTCTCAATGAAAGTGGAGTAATGCCTGTTTACTGGAATCAAGAATACGATGATCATGTGTTTGGGTCGCTGGGTGCTTGGGAAGATATTGAAGGAAGGGTTGAGGGTGCACGTGGAAATCCTCCATTCGAGAGGAAGTTTCTCCAAAGAATGGTAACGCAATTTGACAACGGTGCTAGAGGAAGCTCCCCGTATTGCCGTTGTGTTTTGTTGCCACTATCAGGAAGGTACGGATTGGTTGATAGGACTTCCGGACTATCTTCACAAGGAAACCCCGGTTCTCTTTCATTTAGAAAGCAGGAAGGCTACTTTACCTCTAGGGCTTTGAAAGTGTACCACGGTTTTCAGGAGCTGGGTCTATTTATATGGCGTAATCGTTCGTCTATGGAGAGGTATCCTCCTCCGAAGGATGTAGAGCTTCTGTATCTACATTGGGTTGCAGTTGCGTGTTGCAATCCATCACAAGTTAAAGTGAACGTCGAGGCAATGCAGATAGCATTTCCACCTCCTCCTCGACAAGCTTGTAATAAGTTGGACTTGTTTATGAAATATACAATGTGTGAGTAGAACCTGTGCGACGTCTAGTTTGTTTCAGTTTATTAATTCTCGTCAATTATCATTAGTCCAATATGTTGAGTATTTCTGCTAGATCGTTTTCTGACGTGTCCGGTGCCAACAAATGTATAATGCTTTTCTCAGCAAGACCTGCTACAGCTGTGTGGGTTGATTCATCTGTAGGTTCCCCATAGTTTTCGTCACCATTTGCAACATCTTCACTATCTGCTCTGTGCATGACTTCCATGGCGCCTATAGGCATCTCGGTGACCCTATTTTGACATTTAAGGAAATTGCATTCGCATCCAATACACCCAACCCCGCGCTTGAGACATGAGCACTGCCTCGTGCTACAGCCTTGATTACACTTACACCTTGCTGTTAACGCTTTCATTTTCTTACTAATTGCGTCAATATCTTCTTCCCTTTCGAGCAGTAGAGCCCCGTCACTCATAAAGCCCGATGCGGAGTCGCAGCCGCCAATCGTTTCTGGTGATAAATCTTCATTGCATGCTTTAAGCCAGTACTTGAAGATAATGTGTCTCACTCGGTTTGCCTGATGTATGATGTGCTCTGGCGGGGGGACTAGTTCTTGTAACGATTTTGCCCGATCTGCAACAAACTTTCTAATATCAAGGCACCATTCCTCGGACCCAACTTCATGTTCGCTAATGAACAAAGCCTTCATTCGACGCTGCATCTCATCTTCACTCAAACCCTCTGACCTCCACTGCTCATGCAGTATACCATTTTGTCGATAGTCTACGAATTTTCTAAACCCGTACTTCTCCAAGTAAGCAAATAAAACCAACAATTGCAATGAATTTGTTCCGATTTCAACATCACCCTTCTTGAGAAATTCGATTTGTCTAGCACAAGTACGTAGATAGTGCACATGTGAAACCCCGAATGTACCCGCAGGGAAGTCGCACCCAGCCATTACATAAGCACTTGCAAACATGACCCGACTCATTCCGTTTCGCTCTAGCTCGGTTCGAAGCCCGTCAATATTAATAATGCTTTCACCAAGAACGTGAATTATTTTCATGTTGCGCATGCATTCTGCCCGAGCTAAAATGACCGTGACGTCAGTGTCCTTCGAAACAACGACGCACCCACTTTGAGCTGACGAACCTGCTACTTGCAGACTACTTGCAGTGAGAGTAGGTGCAACAAATTTTTTGAAAGCTGCAATGAATCTAGTTTCAGACTCTCCATGTGTTATTGCCACGTTATCAATGCGGAGTCCAGAACTCCTCGACAAAACAAATACTCTATTCCTCGGCACCCCCAGTGATGCGTTCTCATGTCCTAGACCTTCCGTTTCCCGCAACACTAATGTCTCTGAAGCAATGACTGTCGCCATGTCAGCTTTTTCTGAGCACGAATCCACTGTGGTGGCAAAAATGGACTGTGTTTTTCGCTTCAAAGACACCTCCCCACATCTCGTGGGGATTGGCATGTTTCGTCGTTTGTAGAGATGTCTGGGATTATGTCCCTTGCTTTCATTCCAATGCACACTGGGTCGATAGAGAAGCATCCGCCATGTAGAAATACGCTAACATTCCGTTCGTATTCCTCCGCTAGTTCCATGCCAGCTGCCGCTCCACAGAAGAGATGAAGCGAGCATAGAGCATCTCTAACGATTCTGGAGCTCAACAGTGTCCCCCACGGTAGGTTATTCGGAGTAAGAAAGCCCGTTTTCTGCAGTTCATGCGCCCCACTCAGCTTCTCGCCCTCATCACTATCCCATGCTGAATGGCGTCATGCTTGTTCGCCGTGCTTCTGCTTGATTACGTTTCCTGGATCATCAACGTGCAAGTGTACCTGCGTCAGCTTTTCTGCTCCTTCCACTGTACCATGGCCGAAGTAATTGCTTCATTTTCATAAACGTTATAGCGAACAGCGTGCTTCCCCGCGTCCCATCTGTACCCCTGCTCCAAATGTGATTCATCAAGTCAAACATTACGGATGCGTACCGCGGCATCGGATAGTCGTAGTGGGAACATACGATTCTACTCTCTGCCTCTCGGCGTAGGCCAGAGGTGTGCAGCGCATCTCCCGCATCCTTCAAGAACTCAAAATTCAGGGCTGATATAATTTGGCTTTTGTTGGCATGCCGCACGGAGTTGCTAGAAGATTTGTATGCATCTGCACGTGATGAAAGCAAGTGTCGGGCTGAATGCAACATCACCCATCTCTTTCGGGCATGCTCTGCACCTTGTAAATCGCCCCCTTCTAATGCTTTATGCTCTGCCAATGTCAGTGAGTTCATGAGTTTTGTAAGGGCATGTCGTCGATCTGACAGTGCTGTTTTTGGGTCCCGTGTCCTCTTCGCGGTTTGAGCTGTGCCATTTTTGTTTTCGGCCGCAATTGCGCATCCTGCAGTCGGTATTTTTCGCTGCTTGCTCCACTCTCCCCTCGGTCGCTTGTTATTTAGATAGAGAGCGATATCCTCGTCCGATAAGTCCCCGAAAACATCAGGAAACATGGCTGACGCGTGCAGCTCTGCACTCTTCTGCCCATGCTTATCAATATCTACAATCAGGTTTTGTGCAGCACTGCTTCGCAGCTTGCTCACAGATGCACCAAATACATTTTTAAGTCGTTCACAGGTGCGATGATCCCCTGAGAGGAAGCCCTTGCGGCGCATGAGATTCACCAGGCCACGAACTGAGGCACTTTGCACAGAAAATCTGTCGTAGCCTTGAGGAGGATTAACATCCGCATCTGCATCACCGTCCCCTCTGACAGGTCTATATGCTCTTGATGCGGCAGTGACCGTTCGAATAAGCATACGCGCGCGCGAAACCATGAGCAGCCAAGCACCAGCGTTTTCAAGATACGGTAGCATTGTCACGTTTAGCGACTTCAGCAGTCTCACTATGAGCATTTCTAATGATTCGTCTAGGTGGACGTAAGTCCACCCCCTCTTATCATAGGGGCTGCCCATTCCTGACGTGAAGGAGGGTACTCGTGCCACCATTCCTCCTGGTTTGTCAGTGTATATATCTCGAAACACGGCACGGGGCATTGTTCCTCGAAAGAATCCGTAGAACATGTACAGTTGCTGGTAGTTAAGACGACCTGAGGCGTGGAGAACATTGTTTAAACGAAGCCAGAAGCTGTCCACGACATCCGAATGTCCTGTCCTTGGTAGAACATGGAAACCGACAACAGGGAGAAAACATGTGAATAGCGCAGTGTCAACAAAGTGCTTTCCGTTGCATGACTTTGTAAAGAATGTTGCCACTTTTTCCCGAAGAAGCCTTCCAATGGCAGTGGTGGATGACGTCACGATGGTTGTCGTGAAACTCTCTAGTTTTCCAGGAATAGCTCGCCCTCCTGTTTCAAGCTCATCCCCATTCTTTTTCATGCTTTCAATTTTATCTTTGAGCTCCGGGGACTCAGTAAGGACAATGTCAGTCGTGTGAATAATCAGGGCGGCGCAGATCGAAAATACAACGGCGCGGTTGTTGCGTGCATGACTGTGATGCAGTATGTTCTCGATCTGAGATTTCGAAAGCCCGCAGCAGCCCGCCATCTCCTCTAACCCCAGTCCAGTAGTATCTCCTTACAAAGGGGGTACAAGCTCTGCTTTTCAATGTGGAAAAATCCTGGGAACGGGATAAGCCACTCGTGTATTCGCAAGTTATCCTCGTTCATATCTTCATTTTCCCTCCTTGCTTCGTGGTATGAATTCCTCCATATTTTTACAATCATTCGGTATGTGGGCTGGTCCGCACTGACAATGATGTGTCGTGGGTAACCAGGCTTGCCTGGTGAGAGGAGCTGTGCTAGAAGCGCAATCTTGTCGTGTATTGTCAAGATGTCTGCGGCACTCATTCTGCAAACGTCAACGAAAAGAACCTCCTGATCAAAATTTGTAGGATCATCTGCCTCAAGGCCGCCATGCTGTTTGAAGCAGGACAGTAGAAGGGAACGGAAGCTCGTACCCTGATGTTTGTAAAGAATGTCGCTTTCGCCCCTCCGCATTGTACGCGCGTTCGCAGAGACATCTAATAGTTCTTCCCTCTTCTGAAATACAATCCCGAAAGCAATGTCAAAAAACTCGTTCAAAATGCAGCGATCGTCCTGGGAATTGAAAGATGCTGCGAATTGTTCTCTGTTGCGGAATGCATCTCCCGGAGCTAACCAGTTACTGTCTTCGCGCAAGGCCAAAATTGTAGTTCCATTTTGCTCCGCAGCAGCAGCCTGAACTCTTCGACGCCTCCGGCTTCTAAGGACGCTTTGCGTTGCAGTACCGCTTATCATAGGCAGAACCTTTCCAAATGCCTTGACACTGTGAAAAGGTAGTATATCAAAGTTGTCAATCTGCACAGTGACAATTTTATCATCAAGTTTGACCGTTTCAAACGCTCCTCTCTCGGCACCCTCCCTCTCCCTTATAAGCTGCTTGCGAAATGAATCGCCTCTTTCAAACGAAGTAACAACTCCAAGCGCGTGCAAGACACTACGCCAAGATGCAGTACATTCTAGAATAGCTGCGGTGGACAATGTCGACGTCAAAGGTCCAACACAAACACGAGAACGCGAGTACACCATTTGTTCCAATAATTTAAGAACGCGAAGGCATAGCAAGTAATCTGCTCTTGAAATGGCAAGGTTGCCATCGCAGGTACGCAAAGAAGTACTGAAATAGTTGTCCAATTCTGCAACTGGGAAATGTTCTCGGTCATTGCACACGGGAAATATTTTGTGAAGGGGTATTTCGCTTGCTGTGCAAGCAACCTTCCACGATGCAATTTGCTTGTTAGATGCCATATCCATGATGACTGAAGCCCACAGTTTCTCAGGAACAGCACATATCTCCTCAGACAAAAACCATGAACCTCTTCGCTATTCATCTCCTCGCGTTAGATAGCGCTGAGATAATTTGGTCAGCATTCGTCTTCGCTCCTTCGGACGCAGCAAACCTCATCCATCGTAGATAGATGCATAAACGAATTAAACGTCTTTGAAATCGCCTGTGCCGTAGCATAACAGCGAAACTTCCTGGATAAAGAATAACAGTAAATTCTCCGAGCAGATAACACGGGTGCAATACGATATTCCACAGTCTTGCCACAAATATCCTTCGAGCCTTCAATGCTTTTAGAGTGTAACAACGTTCGCAGTTTTTGTACTTCACTGATGGGTAGGAAACAGGCATTTGGTACATCTGGGAGCGGAGCAACAATTTTTTCCTTTAGTTTCAGTGCTTCTATTTTCACTTCGTCATTACCACGCATATATACGGAGTCCACGTCGGTCTCAGCATTTTTGTCGAGCGCAAAAAGAATGCAGTCGACCAAACAACGGTCCGTAGCGCACTTCAATATAGCAGTATCGACAAGCGGCTTCGTCCCGTTTGAACCTTTCGTCAAAATGTAACGACAGGTACCACATGCCTGTTTTCCAATCACTTCCCTTGGAGTCAAAGCAACACTACAGTGACTCATGACCGCGTCTTCAGAATCGCTGTATGATTCTACATCTTCCAAAGATTGGAGTCGAGGCGTGGGAAGGGGCCGTAGAACAAAACTTGTCTGTAAGCACCCATTGTTCCTGAAAATACAGAAACCTTGCTTCTTCCCTCGTTTTCTTGGCTCTATCTCAGACGCGAAATCTTTTGAATGCCGTGTTTGGTTGTGATGTAAGTAACAAAAATGTGCTTCTGGAAGTCTACATATCAGAAACAGTCCGTCAGAAAAGGTCATTCCAGAACGCCTGCTTAGATCGACACAAAAATGTTCTTGCGATTCATGTGTGTACAGAAGTAATTGCATGAGGGGAAGATTTCGTTTTGATAGCTTTAGGTGAGGCGCAGACGCTTGAGTATGCATGGATTCGAGGCATTGACAAATGTAGCACTCTAATGTTTTTCGTATTTGACTTGGAGACGTTCTCCGCTTCCAAGATTGTAGAGCAGACCGCGATTTCGCCCCATACTTTCTAGGATCACATATGACCATCCAACCGTGACTTGAAGATCGACAATCGGAACACAACAGAATGCTCTTCCCGGACAATTCAAGAAAGGGGTTTTGGTGTGGCGATGTATCTACATTCGCTCGCTTCTGGAGCTATTTCTCGGTTTGAATAGCAGTCTCGGTAGGTCTTTTCTTCCAATTCTGCCCACAAGCGTGGCAAGAATGATTTTCAGATACCGGAAAAGGGTCGGCTGTAACAGGCTTTAATTGGCAATCCATTGCCGAAGGTCGCTCTGATCGATTTCAGGTCTTAAATTTGGGGCATAGTTTTGTAACACGGTAAAGGGAGGAGAGAAGAATGCGGGCGGGTAGACGCAGACTGAGGATGAGAGAGAGGGTCTGACAAAGTTACAGCGGTACATGGGACTGAAAAAGATGGAGAATGAGACAGCGACGGGGGTTTTTGTTGCGTAAATTTTGTGATATGTGGGATCATACCGAACTCTGAAAACTACAAATTCCGAATTTTTCAAAGCGGACGGACTGACTTTCCATGGACATCCATCACGCCGTTCAGGCCGCAGTCTCTCATGACCCATCATAAGTTGTACACGTGCGCAACAGCAATGCAAAGCCTCTCCCGATGCTTGATCGCATGTTGAATCTTGTGCTGAATGTAATAAGGGCTTTCCTGAAATCCTAAAATCTCAAATTGTGTTGACCAAATCGGGATTTTATGACACATAAACGGCGTTGTGCACACACAAAGCGCCGTTTTCTCGGACGGGCGGCCCCATTAAAAGGCAAAGAAGGAATATGGGGAATGTCTGTGTCTCCCTCCTCGGGTCGACATTCTACGCGGTTCTAACTTTAGAAAAAAAGTAAAACGAGTGAGCCTATCAAAGAAAAATAGAAACCGTGGCCATCAAATTTGAAAAAAATACATTCGCACATTTTTGTTACAGGTACTAGTGTAGCCTCGCTGTGCTCAAAGCCATTCAGCATGGGAGTGCGAAGATCGGAGGAGTGCGAAGATCGGAGGGGTGCGAATAATGCTCATGTTAGTCAGTTTCGGTTGGAGGAGTGATCACACCTCTTCAACTGCGTTTCTACCAATCGGATTTCTCTCATGACAGTATCATCGTGGTTTGGATTCAGTTCTTGAGTTTGAATGACCCGCATGCTGCAGATGCACGGTTTCGGTCTGCACTTTTCAGCATTCGAATTATTGTATACCAGCCTTGCTGCGCCTTCCTTCCTGAGCGTTGGACAAATCCAGAAGAATGCAAGACAGCAACACAGTAATCCCTATGATAGCCTGTGCGTAGCTCGCGCAACAACGCCGATTCCACGAGCCACAGATTGGAATCGCTGGCGCATCCAACACATCGGTTTTGCTTTGCATGCTAAACTGATTGATACACTAGCGCAGTGAGAAACTTCCTACTGCAACACAGTGGAGTCTAGACAACAAGCGAGTTGCCTCATGTGACGCCGGCTTCCGTCTTGCAAAAAATGGTTACATCAAATTTTCATTCTGAAAGTCAATTTGGACACCATTTCTTTCACGTATTTGCCCTCGGCAATAACATCTTCATTAACATTGGGATAGGAGTTTTGAACGCACTGAAGGACTGAGATTGTAGTGGATTTCTGTTACCCTGTTGCCTTTTTAAACAAGCGTTCTGGTTTCTATAATACTGTATCAATAAACGTTCGAGGTTGCCCAAAAAAGACTCTTTGCCGGGCATTTCTGTAAACAATCGGAAAGGACATGCAGTTCTCACTAAACACTACCCTTCCGCAACGCAAAAGTCAGGTTCGGTGGCAAGGATGTCGTTCTCCTTCTTATCGAGAAATCACGTGGGGAGAACAAAAGTTGAAAAGGTTGCGATAAACGGATATTGCACCCTTGGTCTCTAGCGCAGTTGAGGATCATCTAGAGTAACGAAGACTACATATCTGGGAAAATCAAGTCTAGAATACTGTACAAGCCTCTAGAGGGCGAACAGTGTAGAATTGCTTGGACTATGCAGCTGGTTCTAGAACAAGGTTAGGAAAGACGTGAGCTGTTCCCTCACCAGAAAGAGAACATAAAAGGCGCTCATCGAGCTGCGCTTCGGTCTTAACTCTGAAACTCAAGCGCAAAACACACAACCAAAAATGAGACAAATCCCATACACTTATTATTTGGTTATGGGCCTGTCATGATTCCCATATACACCTGTGACACGCACACACGCACGCCAGGTGTCCACCCCAGAGAATGCGCCTCCGCCGCCGTCCCTCTTAGTGCACCGACCTATAGCCTCAGTAAACATCAGACCATCGTTCCTTGCACCACAGGTTATGGTCCTGAATCGCAAACCCACCCTGCAACACGATCACAGACCGCCCCTTCGCAGATCACAGCGCCACTCACCCGGCCTCACACCCCCTGCACCACGCGGCAACACCCCCGCCAGCCTGCAGTATACCCCTCCCTCGACTGACTCTGCCTCCCCATCTCTCCCCCTCATCGAGCGTCACACCGCAGATCGTCCCAACCCAGTCCTGCCAGTCCCGCCTCCGTCACAACACGTCGAGCGCCGCCTCGCAGCACTAACCACCCCCCCACACTTTCCCATCCCCGCACCGCACCACCCCCGCGAGTCCCACCACGCAACCCTCTCTTACACCACCGCCGTCCCCCCACCCATCTCATGGATCCACACGAGGAAAACGTCACGCCCAATCGGCGCCCCTCCCCCTTCTACGGACACCTACTCGCCCTCTTCCCAGAAGGAACCAACTTCCCCATATGGAGACAAGCACTTCGAGACATCGCCGTTATCAATGACGCGCAACATGCGCTTGATCCCTCGCACACATCTCCCCGACAGGACCCGTACAACAGGCCAAGCACACAAAGGACTGCGCCTCAATGCGTATGTTGATTACGAACAGTCTCTCACAGGACCTAGCGGAAACAACCGACCTAACCGTCGACGCTTCACCAGCGGAGCTACTGTCAACAATCGAAACCCACTTTACGGACAGCTCCCTTACAACTCATCTATTCCTAAGGCAGGAAGCCAACCGCCTTCGCCTTACCACTGACACCACAGTCGACGAGTACATCAAAAAACGCAGAACGCTACATATGCTTATGCGTCTTGCACAATACCCAAACATATCTGCCGACGAAACAGTACCCGTTGATGCCATTATCAAAGGCCTAGAACACCATCACGCCTTCAAACATTTACCCGACACATGGGCTGAGACCGCGACCGTCCCGACCTCAATCCGGGCGATCCAACAACGCCTCAACGCCGTACAAGCCCGAACAACTGCCCGGCAAGACAACAAACCACCAACCCCCCAAGGCCTTAGTACCCCCGATCCCCGCCCGACCAAGCGTGAACCCCAAACCCGCCCACGACGGCGGAACAAGAGACGCCCTTACCCCCGGGGACAGTGGTACAACACGCAATACACACCCCAAATGCCACCCCCAGCTCCGTACCAAATACAGACACCCTAACACTGGCAAACACCCCGCCCTGGCAAATGCAGCCCGCCCCTGTCGCAGCACCAACGAGACGTCCCCCAGCACGCCGCACAACCAAAGCCCAACATGCGGCGGAGGACAGCACCAATGCCCTCTCAAATGAGCTACAAGCTTTTCACTCCGAAATACAGACAGATTCCGACGGTATGAAATATATCCTTGATTCCGGAGCCAGCCCGACACACGTGACAAATGCCGCCCCCAGAATGCGCCCCCTCACCAGACGCATCATAACTAACACCGCGACATCATCCACCTCGTCCACAACTCACTCGGGTCCCCTACAGATCCCGACGAACAAGAATAAGACCCTCACCTTACCTGCCATTGCAAATCCCGCCATACGCCAAAACCTGTTATCCGTCCATGACATTGCAAGACAGTACGGAGCTGTCATCTTCAAACCCTATGACGCCGCCATCCTAGCAACCAACACGAAGCGCCCACAGATTATTGCCACAGCCTCAGTTAAGAAAGGACTGTACGTCCTCCGCCCACCACACCACCCCCTTAACCATGCACATGCTGCACGTACAGCCCGACGGACAAACACCCCACACAAAAACGCCACGGCCTCCCGTCCTCGAGCTCCCCCTCAACCACAATTCCCACCCCTCCCCGCCCTGCATCAGCACCACCCCCACTGCCGGCCCCCACAAGGCGACCCACCCCCATGCACACCATGCACAACCCCGCCCTGCTGCCGCCCACCCCCGTGGCGCTGTCCTGGATCATTCCTTCCACCACTGGCACATGATCCTAAACCACGTCCGCCCTGCCACAATACAAACCATGGCACTGAAGGGCCTCCTGCCAAAAAAACCACCCTCCCTGGCGAGATATGTACCCAAGATCACGTGCCCAGCTGCGCAGACGCAAAACAAAGGCTCCGCCCACACAAACCCACGGTCCATACATACCCCGCTGGCTTCTCCCTCACCAGCGATATATGCGGACCCATTGCGCCCACGTCCCGCCAAGGAAACAAGTATGTTCTAACAGTTCTCGACACAACCACACGGTATCTTATCACCGACGTTATGCCGTCACGAGCACAAACCCCGCAACGCCTTGACTATATCCTAACCACTATCAAGGAGAACACAGGGCATTCACCACGAGTCCTCCGCACCGATAAGGCACTAGAATATATGTCAGCAACTGCCATACAGACATACCACAACCAGCGCACACGGCATTCCACCACCATCCCCTATACCCCTCAAGAGAACAGCCTTGTCGAAAGGATAAACAGCACGATTCTCAACGCGGCACGGGCTGCCCTCCACCACAGTGGCCTCGGCCACCACCACTGGGAAGACGCGATCAGAGATGCAACATTTAAATATAATCACACAATGCACCACGGCACCAAAGATGTCCCCACCACTGAATGGCACAACGCAGCCCCCGCCATCCCCTAATTCCACACATTCGGCCAGCTGGGCACCACACCCGACCCGCAACAACGTGCAAAAATCCCGAAGCTACAATCAAGATCACGTACAGTACGGTACCTGCACCCCCATGACGACACACACCTCACCGTCATAGACGCCGCCATCTCAAAAATCCACCGTATACGAACAGTGGACTTCCACCACTACCATGCCTGGCGAGATCCAAACGCACCACTGTAGCTGCGTTCAAGGCCTTTACCCCGCATAAGACGCCAATGGACATCTCTATATCGACACCTGCCCCCCTCAACCAAGGACAGGCCAAGAAATATCCTGACGCACAACTCTGGGCAGAGGCCCATGACAAAGAACTAGACGCACTAGACAAAAAAGGTAATCAAATGGACCCCCAACAAGCACCTCCCGCCCAAAACACGCCTTATCCCCCTCACCATGGGATATCGCTATAAGCGCGACAAAAACGGTGACATTGTCAAACGCAAAGCACGATGTGCTGCACGCGGGGACACCATGCTCCCCCACCTCCATTACGGCCCGAACCGCACAACAACCTGTATGGCCGATAAGTCCTCAGTGCGCCTCTTATTTGCCATGGCTGCAGCACACAAGCTACACATGGAGCATATAGACATCGAAGCTGCCTGCCTCCACGAAAAATTCGACTACAGTGGACAAAAGCCAGTGTATGTACGTCAACACCCCCGTTTTGACGGGACATACAAACATCCCTGCAAAGGAGGCAAGCTCCTCCAAAACCTTTACGGCACGCCACAAGCACGCTACACGTACCTCACTGCCGTCTTCGCCCTCCTCCACCGTCACGGATTTCGTCATTCAGAAGCTGACACATGTCTGTTCCACAAAATATCCCGCAACGCGGCAACCTTCGTGGCCATAAGCATGGATGACTTCACGGTTGCAGCCACCTCTACCACGCTCCTCGACGACTTCGCAAAAATACTCACAACGGCGTACACCATAAAACGCCTAGGAGAACCCAAGACGCTGCTCGGATGGACTGTCCACAAATCTCGTGACGGCACTCGCCACATCTGCCAGCCCACCGCGATAGCGACTATCCTCCGCAAATGCGAGATGCACATCGCAAACAGCAAGCCAACTCTGTACCAAGACGGAGTTCGACTGCACGGCCCCACCCCGGAGGACGAACCCCTGCACAAGCAGGCCAAAGAGTACCAACAAATAGTTGCTGATCTGCGCTACATCGCAGACTCGACCCGTCCTGACATCTATTTCGTTGTGAATCGTCTCTCAGTTGCTTCCAAGGCTCCTACAAAGCGCCATTGGAATGCCCTGAAGCGCGTTTTGCGCTACCTTCGACACACGCCCAACCACGGGTTATTCCTTCCCGCCGCGCAGCACAAGCTGCACCCCAACACACCCGCCCCAAATCCCATTGCATCAGCATCGCTCCTCACCACGTACTCCGATGCCGACCATGCCGCAGACGTAACAGATCGCAAGTCGATCTCAGGCATCATCCACCTGTACAACAGCACACCCATCTGCTGGGGCTCCCTCAAGCAGAACATAACCGCCCTCTCCACCTGCGAAGCGAAGTATATCGCAGCAATAGCGGCAGTACAACAAACCGCATGGCTTCGCAGGATTCTCGGCGACATGCGCATGCTCAGCCCCAGCCCCACCCCTTTTTTCATGGCCAACCAGTCCGCCCTCCGGGTCGCACACAACACCGGCCGCACGAAAAGACGCAAGTACATCCACCTGCTTCATCATTACTTAGCGCACCACGCCAAGAATGGACACATCAAAATGTCCCATGTCCCCAGCGTGGACATACTCGCCGATATCCTGACCAAGCCGCTCAGGACCGACCCCTTCCGCAACCTCACGGCGAAAATCAAAGTCACACCCCCACCCCCGCCTACACATCTAGGCCGCGACCACACAGCGACGGGGGGAGTGTCATGATTCCCATATCGGGTTTCTGTCGCTGTATGGTCGCTTTGCCTCTCTGTCATGATTCCTGTCATGATTCCCATATACACCTGTCACACGCACACACGCACGCCAGGTGTCCACCCCAGAGACGGCGCCTCCGCCGCCGTCCCTCTTAGTGCACCGACCTCTAGCCTCAGTAAACATCAGACCATCGTTCCTTGCACCACAGGGCCCAGGTGGTCTACGACTGTTCTAAAGGTAACAAAAGTATTGAACTCAACCGCAAGCGTTTCCATCAACCGTCAAGCTCAAGATCAAAGTATTATCATGACCGTTAAGGGTCTTAGAGAAATCTTTCGTCGTTAAACTGGGTTGGACGTAAGCCAAGCGTACAGAAAAGGAAAACAAGATAGAAGACAACCAAATTGATGCCATAGACACAAGTCGGTATCGCATTTCTGCACTAACAGCAGATAACTATTTCATGTGGTCACGGAAGATGGAATTTATTCTTCGAGAAAAAGGTCTTTGGAGTATAGTGTCTGGGAAAGAAGTAGCACCAAGTCCCCCCACTACAGAATGCGATCGAGCCAAGTATGAGGAGGAAAAGCTCAGGTATAAGAGACGCCGAGACATCGATCTCACCAACATCATCTTAACAATTGATGAATCGTGCAACGCGACGATCATCATACTGAGGGACCCGAATTATGTATGAGATACCCTAAAGCCATTGTATAAGGCAGTATCCGAAGCACGCATTGACGCATATCTTGCCCAATACCAACAAGTCAAGAAGGAAACTGGAGGGAAATGTATATGGAGTATGTAAATCGTTTGCTAGTTTCCGAAAATGAACGAGCAGCAGTCCGACGCGTCTTACCTGAAGCTTATAAGAAGATAGAATTACTATGCGGGTTCCTCGAAGAGTTCGCTTTTACAGCCGCCGTAATAAGAGCAACTGGTAAGCCATTCACCGGAGCCATCGCTCAACTGGTTACTCGAGAGGCTGACCTCGATGGTGATACAGTACGTTCCGGATCAGCAGCACTTCAAGTGCATGGACAAGACAAATGTGGCTAATGTGGAAAGAAAGAACATTCGAAACAAAAATGTTTCTTTAACTGTGGTAGCGAGAACTACCGACCACAGCTCGCCAAGAAGCGACGCGATAGGCAACGCAGGTACCCCAACAGCAATAAGAACTTTAAAAGGAGTTCAAGTCAAAGCCACAAAGTTCTACGCCATACCAATCACAACAAAACTCTGTATACGTGGACTTATCCTTTGTGGCAACGAGCAACCATGCTAACGCTATTCTAAAATATACGATTTCCACAAAGGGATATATTGACTCGGTTGCATCCGCACATATGTGTAACAACCTACAATTGTTCCAATGTATGGAAGAAGATAATGCTGACCACTCAGTGTCCGTCAGAAATAGCAAGCAGGCAATGGTCATTGGTGTCGGTAAAGTGCTTTGCACAACGATGGTCAATGGTACTAAGAATACTATAGAGCTAAAGGATGTGTTATACGTTTCATCGTTGATATGTAACCCCATCTTGGTCAGCCGTGTCAGAAAAGCCGGATTGAAAGTGTCCTTCGATACCGACAGAGATGGAAAAGGCTGATGCACGATCTGGACAAGAGACAAGAATGAACCTTATCTCGAAGAATAAGAACTTGTAAAACATTGGAATATAATCCAATGTTGTTTAGTTCTTATTCTTATTCTATGACAGGTTTCAAGATAGCTTCGTATATATACGAAGCTATCTTGAAACCTGTCAACAGTCGTCTTACTGTATGTGGAGTTCAGGTTCTCGCCCTTTTCACAAGAATCGCAATACAGGTGGCATCAGAGACTAGGAATTGCCGTTGAGACAACCATGTAGAAGACTTTGCCACTTGTGAAAGGAATTCAACTCAGCGAAGTTATAAAATTAACTCAATGCGAATGTTATAAGCTAGGAAATTCCACGAGAAGCAACCGACCATCTGGGTCAAAAGATAACAAAATGGCAACACAGTTGCTAGATCTCGTACATACAGACCTTGTAGGACCGATGAAACACCTTTCCCTGAACGGCAGCAGGTATTTCATGCCGGTGTACGATGATGCTAGTGCTCTATCTGTTGTCCGGTTTCTGAAATCAAAAGGAAAACCAGGAAAAGCTCTCAAGGACATGATCACAGAGTTAGAAACAGCGTACAAACGACAAGTAAAGAGAGTCAGATCAGACAATTGCGAAGAATTTGTATCTCACGAAACGCAGCAGTGGATGACACTGAAGGGCATACAGCAAGAATTCACAGCACCATATTCACCGGAATCTAACAGAAAATCAGAACTAGCGTTCTGCCATGTCCATCAAGGTCGTATTTAATCGATTAAATACGACCTTAATGGACATGGCCAAACCAATCGTTATGGGTGCTAAGGACATCAAAGCAAGAAATCGATTGTGGGCTGAAGCTGTGAACACGGCCTATTACATCCGAAACTGTCTCTTTAGTTCAGCATGCAACCACTGTACCCACATATGAAACCGTACGAAGTCATTACGAGAAGGGAACCCAATTTGGCGCATTTGCGCAAGTCTGTGTCAAAGGCTTTTGTGCCATCCTGGAACCGGCTGTTACTTACGCCTGTAGCGCTTGCATACCACACGCATCATCAACCACGCTACATAAATTGGAGCGCGCGCAAAACGTCGCTCTTAGACTACAGACAGGCCGCTGTAAGCCCTCAACTATTGAAAGGCTCCGCGAGCTATCCGACAAGGACTCTCTGCGCGAAGAGGCCTCAAAGGCAGCAGCAATACTTCTCGAAAGAAACGCGCGGGTCCCACAGCCGTCATCTTTACTTAGCATGACTGGAATTAAAAAGAAGGGCAGGACCAATCGATCAACCGCCAAGGAGACAGGAGAGACAAAGACTTGCACAAGCAGGAATCCCCCCGTTACCACGCCTTCCGTTTCCGCCACTGACAACACAGAACATATCGAAGCCCCTGCCTAACGCAGTTAAGGTTTTTCTACACAGACTGCTCCAAGACCGATGAGGACACAACTCGTTTAAAAAAGGCTGAGGAACTTTTATCTAGGCTACGAAAATGTGATGTGGAACTGTGGACGGACGGATCTGTTGGAGACCCCGGACACCTCCTACCCCAAAGATCAGCCCTGGCCGCTCTCTGTGCGATGGGAAGATAAATGGTACGCTGCAACCTCAACTCCTATGCAACCAGACCTCGAAGGCCTTCACTGCGTCACGACTTATCGCGCTCTTCACGGCGCCCTACAATCTCATCTGCTTTACTAAGATGACACGGATGTTTACGCTGTACACTTTGAACCGCAGCCAGACCGAACCTACGTCGTTTATGAGGACGGAGACAGGCTGATTTTCCAAGTCTCCGAATTCCACAATGTGGGTGGAAGCGGATATGTCATATTATGACATATCCGCTTCCACTCACATTATCCCTTATTAAGGGAGCACAGATCGGGTTCCACGGAACAGCACAAAGCGCCAGGGGGTTACATGCACCTCATTCTCCGCGGAACTCAGAGCCGCAATCGGTGCATTTAGCCAGGTTTTGCGAAATCCGACCGAAAATACGCACCACCTATGGATAGTAGACTGCCAAGGAATATGCGATGCTCTCTCAGGGTTTGGGAGACAAGATAACGCTCTACTGTACGAACTACGGCAAATGATCACACTCACTCGTGATCCCAGCTGTTCTCTTGACATCATATGGATCAGCTCCCATTGTGGGCTGCAAGGCAACGACCAAGCTGATAAGTTAGCGAAGCTGGCCCTCCAATTGCCACTGTGCGAACAACTCACGGTCGCTGTCGAATTTCACGACTCCAAAGCGGCAATTCGTCGAGCAAGGAGGAGGGCCGCCAACTATGTTGACGACCTCCCTGACAACATGCAGGGTAATTGGACGAGAAGAAAAGCACGAGTCATCCTAAACCAGATTTATACCGGATGCGGTGGCCTATTCCAACTATTGAGGGGCATTCTTAGGCTAGGAAACAGAACCTGCCGGCTCTGTGACGCAGAAGACACAGTCTCTCATTTTTCACATGCGCCGCCCGCTCAGCACGAAGGAGAGCTCACTTTACAGACAGAGAAGAATGGAGAGCTATAATATTTCGAAAACCGCTTCAGATACGCGGGTACTTAGTTGTCGAAGGAGAGCCCGAACTGAAAGGGCTTTCCGGGTTAGAGGGGAATTAACTCTAGCCCCTCACAAAAATAGGCTTTTGTTCATGTCCCCAAGCCAAAGCACCGTAACAGGTTCGATCCAAGAGCACAAATAGGATATTGTATAGCTTATGCATCTGGAAATAGTTACAAGGTATACTTACCAAACATTAGGAAGGTCATCATGTCAAGAGATGTGCAGTTTGACAAGACAAAATCGCTCAAGTCACAAAACTATGAACAAGAACAGGCAGTTCAAAGCACAGAGGATAAGATTGTTGCGAGTAGAACTCAGTAGCGCCGCGGAGAACGAAAGGCTTTTCTTCTTGTTGCTTGTTCTACTGCAACTCTCCTTTTTAGTTCTTAAGGTGAGTTATGCTCACCCTTATATACGCAAGTTTCACGTAAACCTGCTCAAATTGTGAAACACTAAAAAGATGCGGCCCAAAGTATCAGCAGGGTACCTTACATATCAACCATGCAATAAACGCTGCATAAGCCTACTATTGCTTCTTCCACTACAACAGTAAGTAGGTTTCGTAGCATACACTGCGGAGGCAAAGTACCAGGAACAACAATACTTGTAGTATTCTGAAACATTAAAGTAATATCGTGTCATGATATATGTAATGTTTTTGGACGATACTGTTTTGGGATACCAGAATAGTATTGTCCGGACAACCATACATCAGCATTCCAGGAATGATAATAAAACGTCCGTGTACGATGAAAACATCAGAATTCGGGTACCACTTGCACCAGCCGTGAACAATAGATATAATGTCATTGTAAACATTATAGCATCAACAATGGACGTTACTTATGATGTGCTATTGAAACACTATACTTAGCGTATGTGAACATTTTAGGCACTCTCTATTGAAACGATAAATGAATCATTTCAGCACACTACATATAATTATATTAGATGGCACTAAATGCAACGTGCAGAAACGTTAAATATAATGTTCCTTGAAACACTTTAAACATTGTCCAACGACAATATAAAATATTCGTTTATTGTATTATTACTTATATCGTACAGAAAGGTGAAATATAACGTTCGGATAAACACTGGTAATGTTGTCCAACGACAATATATATTAGTAATACTTTGAATTATTACTTTCATCGTTCTGTGCACGTTACATGTAATATGTAGGAATAGCAATAAACGTATCGTCCGTGAACACTATAATCGTGGTTTTCAGAAGTAATACTTATATTGGTTTTGGATGGTAGTTGACACATGTTCTGAGACGACAATATAATGTTGCTGGACGACGTTTGTAGTGTTTAGGAATTGGTAATGTAATGTTTGGGGGACTACATTTGCAATGGTTGTAAAGCACTAAACTAAATGTAAGGAATGATAACGGAATCGCTGCCTGACGACACTGTTGATGGATGTGAAAACAAGCGTTTCATAGGCCAGTACCTACATGTATTATGAATATTGATGCAGCTGCAACAGACACAACAGTTGTGTCTGTCGATGATCGTCTTCGTCATGCCTGAGGATGTTTTTCATCGACATGGCTGCGGATAGTCGTCTTCGTCCTGCCGCAGATGGCGGTTTTGGGGGGGTAGAGCCTGTTAGCTGTGCCCCTGAAATTCGCAGCACTTTCAGGTTGTTGACTTTTGCCGGCGATTGGTCCCTCTGTTTCGTGGCACTAAGAGGATCATATCACGTGCGGGATAGTTGAGAAGTTTTGTTAGTATCTCACTGTGGATCGTGTCGCCTGCGGTGATGGTAGCTCCCTGTGAATCGTGTCGCCTGCGGTGATGGTAGCTCAATGTTGATAGCACATTGTGGATCTCATCCACTGGGAGGGTGGCGGCACTACGGGGTTGGTATAACGCTGCTCATGGATGTTGTGGGCTTAAGGTCAGCTCAAAGGATGAGTGAAACGTACTTATAGGGATTCGGGAATACATTTGGAGCTCGAATGTATCCTCCAGTGCTATAAACGTGAGCCGGTTGTGACCTAAATTGGGTTCTTACGACGAAACGGATGATGCTGCACCAATAAAACGTCATTTCCGTTTTGTCCATGGGATGGACACGTAAAGCACAGCACAGGTGTACAGCAACTCGAGTTGGAAGCCAATGACCTGCAAAATATGTTTACAGAATTTCAGTCAGCCAATTAGCAGGTGTGATTCACGCATGTAATCCAGGCTGATATCAGACTGTTGACAGTCTGATATCAGCCTGGATTACATTCACATTCATGAAATACGAGTTTGGTGTGAGGTGGCTCCAATTGCACTCTCATCCGATGTCTTTCTCGCTTCTAACAGCTAATGAGGAAAAGAATTCGGAAGCGACGGAACATGTTTCAGCTCGGGAGTCGGGGAAGAAGTGGTCGCATTGCGTACGACGATCGGTGGGGAGATCATCATGAGGAGACATTTCATCTGGCAGATACATCCGCTCCCTCAACACACAGTGCTGATGGAACGACACAAAACTGTACGGGTGCGGAGAAAGGTTGCGATGAAATCCAAGGAGCGGGTGCAGCGGAAACAAAAGAAGAAGAAATGGCAGAGGCGGAGGATAGAGATCATAAAGATGTGTGTTTTGAGACTATAGAGGGGTTTGGAACCCCTATGGTCCTCGAAATGCAGTTCGCAGATGAAATTCCAGTCGCAGAGATGCATGAAACGAATGGGCAAGACATGGGTGGCATGGTAGATATGGTACTTGAACACGTGAGGGGTACGACAAATGAACTGGTGGTCGGGCTCAGTGCACAGGACGAGGAAGATGAAATGCATCATGATATAGGACTGCAGTTTGATGTTGCGGAGATCCGTCGTGGATGGAAGATGCTTAGCGTGTGGCAAAATTTAATGGCTGCTTTACTTGTGTCCGGGACCGTTCGGTACTCTTAGTCTGGGTATAACATCTTTCGGAGCTGTTTCAACCACCTCCTGAAAAAGTACGAGCCGGGAGGGAAATTGTTTCCTGATTACTCTACGGTTTAACGGACTCTGTCCCCTTTGCTTCGAGAGTGGGGTTTTGTGATGAGCATGCAATGCGAGGCGATTTTAGATACTTCGAAATCTGGCTCCAGAGAGACGCTGCAGTCACTGCAGGGAGTTGGGCCAGTTTCAAGCCGTTTCAAAGTCATATTGCCATCATCTTGGTCTTTGATGGACTTGGCGTGCCGCGAGACATGGAATGTACTGAAAGGCGCTGCGAAAGAGTCCATCTTCCCTAGCTCGGGGGCTTTGTTCTCCACTATCGAAAGTGTTCCCATGGTTCGAAATAGAGATCTCATTCTGGACATCGCTTGCAACGTCCTTCCCAGCACCGGCGACGAAACCGCGCCCTCCTGCCCATTGCTCACTGCGTACAGGTGAGATGGAGGAGTGGTCACCTTGCACTTGCGGAAGGAACCGCCATTTCCGCATAAAGTATTGTGCACTCTGGATGTGTGTAGCGGAGCAGATCCAAGATGTTTCAAATTGACGTTCAGGGTTGTCACAACCTCTCTCGTAGTGTCATCGAGAGGCGGACCACCCCTGACCGAAGCGCGAGGTCGGCGTTACGTTACGGAACATGGAAGGGACTTCGGCGGCCAACAACAGACCTGTGGCGCGCTGGTGACATAAGCACAGTTCTACATATCAGTGCTGAGCTGGATTATGTCATGGTACTAACTCAGCATCACAACAGATCAACACAGGGGGGCAGCAAATTGAGCTCTTGTCCATACCCTTCGCTTGCAAGGTTCGAGACGATGGAGCTGATCATCCTTTACGCATCTCATTTCATACAGCTTCGAAGGTTTCCGTGGTGGACGTCATGGTGGCCGGCAACCAGCCATCTCTTGCATTTCAACACTCCCGACCCTCAATTTCACCGTCATATGGTAAGCTTAAAGACGGAAGGAAATACTTTGTTGACCATATCCTACTATATTCAGATGGATTCTCCCCGTTCCGATTTAAAGCGGGTTCAGCGGGGGGTGTCTATTGTCTCTCCCTAAACTATCCTCCGGAATGTAGAAGTAGTAGAGAGCGAGTACGTGTTCCTGCCCTGAGTGAACCTGGAGTGTCAAGGAAGGAAGGTCTGAAGCAAGTAGTAGCAGACCTCATCAAATCATCAACAGAGAGTATACCTGCCAGAAATGCCGATGGGGAGGATTTGCTGCTGTTTACAGATGTGGTTGGTTTCGTGAGCGACTACCACGAGGTTGGGCATGTCCTGGATGTGGTGGGAGTGAATGGAACAGCACCATGCAACCTCTGCTCGTTCATGCGATTTAAATGGCCTAAAGGACTCGCATTGCGATATGCATACACCACGGATATTCACAGCGCAGACGCATGTTTCGTGAGAAATGCAGAAAGAACGAAGGCATTACGAGCCTCTGGTATCTCGGATGTAGAGCTGAACGCATTGGGCCTGAACGGAAATGACGATGCAGCAAGGAAAGCAAGTTCTTTTGTTTCTTTTTCCCAGGATTTGAAGAACGCGTTGAAAAAACCACGATACCGCTGACCGAGCACAACGTCCCAGTCGCAAACCCTAGGTTTGACCCGTATCGCTCAATGCTTGTTGCCCCCGACCATCTCCTGGCTGGTAACGCAATTAATATTTTAACCCTTGCCTTTAAGTCCCTTCCTACCGCGACTAGAAGAAAGCAAGTAGACCGGTTAATCTGTTCATTGTTGCGAACAAACCGCCTGGTAACTGAGACACGCATCTACAATTTCAGTACAAGTAGCATGTACACGGCAAGCATATCGGCAACGTTATCGATATTTTTAATTGCTTCTCTTGTATTCAAAGAGATTGTTGATAACCTATCCTGCCCTCAAGAAATATCTAATATATCCAAACAAGCACTGTTCTCAATTGTACAGAACCTCAGTTTGTTTAGCAAACTTGTCAGCAAGACATAATGGTATCCTAAGCTGCATGTGGATGGATTGGAGCAGGTGAAAAGGTACAATCGTGAAGATGGCACAGCGCATATGGCAGACGTGGAACGCAATTGTAAGATGTACATACGAAACTGCAATGACCTTTGTCGAAGCAGTACTATGGCGGGGAAAGGGCTGGACAAGCCGAATATCCATCGGCTTCTTGAGCTTTATATGCATTCTATCCCTGCAATGGGTCACGTGCAGCACTTGGCCGAACTTGTTTTCGAATGCGCTCACCAGCCCCTTAAGCAGGCCATGGCAGATTCCAACGGTCATGACGCCCATATACAGGGAGTGGATCACATTATTAATAACGATTGGAAGAACCGGCATTCATCTGCTCTTTATTCTGTAGACGGCAGTTGTGAAATGGAAGGCAAGGAAATCTCTTCAGTGGTCAATCTCAATTGCGGACGAAGAAGATACGTACATAACTATGTGACGAATACGAACGGTGAGGCAGAGAAGGCTTTGAGTATTATTAAAAATGGGTTGTTGAAGCACGTACTCGGAGCTCCATCTACTACTGTTAACAACAACCTGAGATGGGCGGAATGGGTCCTAAGTGAACGTACGGTAGATGCTGAAGGTTCATTTCATGCGACTATGACTTGTATTGCTGCCGACTTCATTGTAAAAGCGGGTCCCAATGACCCCAAATTCTTCGAAAAGGCATGTCGAATGAAAAAATCCCTGTACGGGTTTGGAGTTGTTACATCGCATTCAAGACCGCACGACATGCTCTCGAAAGGCTCTGCGGCTCAAGCACTCGTGTTCGATGACGAACCGCAAATTGTACCTACACCTGCGGAAGATGAAAGAATTGCTTACATTGATGAGCTGCACGTACCTTACTTTGCAATCGAGACATTTATGAAAATGCAGGGTGCATATCAAGAGACACCTTTCGCTGTTGTCAAGAAATGCCAGTTCACTTCCGGATTTATTTATGTTGACGTCCACAAGCCATTTCAATTCTTGAAGCTCACGGACTCTGTCAGAAGAGTTGGACTAGTTCACGCCTGTCACAGTGACCGTACCACACAATGTCTTAAACCCGAAGAGAATAATTTGAGTTGCACTGCCTCGATCATGGAGGGGAATATTTTCTACTGCTTATCCAGGCACGACGGTTACCCTCCTCGAATGGCTTAGTTCTCCGCATGTGTTCCCTGACTTACCGCTGCGTTGAAAATCGGAGCGGCCGTAGTTCCGGATGAGCAAGGAGTCGCCGGTGATGACTATCGCGAGATTGCAAAGCGACTAGTCGAAGCGCAGGCGCTTGAGAGACTGGAGAGCGTTATCGAAGATGAAGAAGCAGAACCGGCGGACAACACTAATCCCCAATTACCCGAAGGCAATGACGTCGCCCGGAGATTGGGGGGTGGAACAGAATCAAAAGCTGCTCGGAAAAGAAGAAAAAAAGCGGAGAAGGAAGCTGAGTCGCAGCGCCGTGTTGAGGCGGAGCAGGCCAGCATCGCTACATGCGCACCGAAGATGCGTACAACGCACACACCAGTAATTCGCACAACCACGCTTGCACGCCGCAGCCCGACTTCCTTAACACTGAGCTCGGTGTAGCTCTTCAGCGCCACGAGCCGCAAGCGATAGGGAGTTTTCCAAGGAGCCGCTTGTGATCATTCGCGCGCCGCACGGCCCGTGCGACGTGCAGCACGGGCAGAAGAAGAGGGCCGAATTAAAAATAGATGAATGACGTCATTGTAGAAACAGTCAATTAAAACACGTAGCACACATACGTTCCACTCTCCGATGTCGTTTGATATTTCCAAACTCCCGACACAACATCGCACTACCGCTCGTAACCTGCACCCAGCTGCAAAATTATCTGGCTTCTATGACTCCCACTCACCCCGCCCCCCACGGCTGAATTCTACATCTGAGCGGGGGAAGAAATCCTCTCGATCGTTTCATGCAGGATGGCGACCAACAAACCCCACACAGGCTCGCTCACGGCTCGGAGCTTGGCAGCAATTACTCACCATGTATCGAATGTGTTTTCTTCTTATCGGTTTCTTCACGCTATACTACTTCATATTTGCCAAACATCAGTACTACAGCAGCGAGATGCGTGCTATTCACGCCGATCTCGAAAAGCTTCTCCGTGAAACCAGCAATTCCATCCTCAGTGATAACCTCGTAGAAGCGGTACTTCCTGACAGGTTTAACGAGACACTCAATCATAATCTCAGTACGCACAGATTTCAAACGAAAACGCTCTTCTCCAGAGTTGTCTTCAGAATCCGTCCCATCGTTTCCAACCTTCATTGATCTGTACACATCCCATTCCGCATCGTCCACCCCAAACGTGTCCTCCTCCACATTTTTCTTCCCACGCCCTCTCCCTCGTCCCCTCCCCCGGCCCCTCCTTCTTCCCTTCCCACTTCCTCTCTCCCGCCCCTTTGAGTTCCCACGCCCTGGGTCGTCGTCGAAACCTGCATTGCTTCCTGCATGTTGTGCCAACAACCTCATTCGTTCCCTTGCAGCCTGCCACCGCCGATCCCATCTCCCTTCGCGCGCGACGTCCTTTCGATTTAAACGCTCAGCTAGCTCATCTCTCTTCGTTTGCAGTTCGGTCAGATACTCTTGTGGCCTCTCCGTGCGCATCTTCTCTATATCCTCAGCCTTTCTCTACGCTTCCGCCTTCGCCGCGAGCTTGACCCTTTTCCCCCGTAACCGTGCTTCCGTAGCCCTGCAAAGCGTGCGCTCGTGGCGCTTTTGCTTGAGTTACGGCGCGCTCAGCTCTGACATCAAAAGAAGCTCGTCTGCTCGTACGGGCTTCCACCACGCCACCTCCGCTGCCCTTGCCTTTACCACGCTCAATTTCGCACGTTCGTCATCCACGAGCAGCTGCCGCTTGTCGATCTCTTGGTTCAGCGCTGTCGACGATTCCCACTGTCCGACGCAAATGGAAATGTAGTACTTGTCCTCATCTATATCCCTCATATCTTCAATACACAACCTCCTCCAGTGTATGCGATGTATCCACCGGCTCTGCCTCTGTCCCCGACACATCCTTATCCCTTCCGCCGGCTCTTGACTTCTTTTTATCCTGCATTAATTTATTCAACCTCCTCCCATTATCAATTCTCGCCTGCTCCTCCGCGCTCGTCGCCGGCTTATCACTCGCCTCCCCAGTTTCCACCTTGACTGTCTTTGACACTTCGTCAAAGTTATCTGGTTCCTCTCTAATTTTTTTCTACTCGGCATCATAGCATCGCGCGTGCGGGCGACATAGGGTGGGGTTTGCAAGATTGGCATGGAGGAGCCTGAGAAGGCGGCCTTAATGTGGACGACCCGAGATCGAAGATGAAGTCTTGCGAGTTGAGGTGGGAAGGCGGGGCGCGGGGCGCGGTAGGCAGAGGGGGCGTTGAAGGGGGGCGGAGGAGGGTCGATCAGATACACATCAGGGGGTGGGCGGATGACTTCTTTTTGCTCGACCATGGCGGGGGATGTGCGTGGTATTTGGGGTAAGTCGGCAGGGTTGCCCACGACTTCGGAATCTGGTTGCCAATAGAAATGACGGGACGAAGCCGCGTTTGTCCTTTGGTGACTTCGGGAAACAAAACTTGGGGGTCTTGCCTGCCACGTGTAAAAAAGACGAGCGTGCTTTTTCATGGCGAATTCATAGTGACAGGAAGCCTTTCCCAAGGCTCAGACTACTGTACCGAAATGCAGTCTCTGGTACCTGGGATACTAATTGAGGTCCTCTGGGACATCGAATTAACCAAAGCCGAACTGCAAAACTGTGGTTTGTGTTCTGGTTCAGCTGCGAAGAGAAAGACTGAAGGCAAAATTGTCCGGTTTCTGCCTCAGGGATACCCGTCCGTCTTCAAAATCTCCTTGGAAAGATTACTCATAGCCGACGAGCGATCTACAAGCGCACCATCATCAATGAAGGATTTCCCCCAGGCCAACCCCTTCCCCTTCTCCCCCTCCTGCTCCTCCGGACTGTCTCCCTCTCTCAAGTTCATAAACGGGCTGTCATTAAAAACCCTCGCCACAACCATAGTCCCGACGCCCACGCCCGCTCGATGGTCGAGCACGCTCTTCGGCACGAAGCGTTTCCCCAAGCAGCGTCTGACCTCGGCCATGACATAGACGTTTGCGGCCAGCAAATGGACCGCCCGAGCTGTCAATGTACGGGGAAGTAATGAATTACGTTTCTGCACCGGCCACTGTGAGTTTAGCGCCATTTGATCAATTGTGCCCCCAAAGCAGTGGGACGCGAACGGAGACTTTCGCCGATCAAGAATGCCTTTTCGAAGATGGACCATGAGCGGGACTAATGTGTAACTTAGCAGTGGACAGTATCAAACCTATGTTGGTGAAACTCCGAGGCTCAAGGGCCTCTGAGCCCGCAGAGAGAACACCTTGTATTACCCGCGTAGCTCACGCTGAAATTGCTATTAGCGTGGAAAGTTATTCCAATGAGGCCCTCATATCAAATACTCACGCCCGCGGAAGTGCAGTTCCTGTCGGAGCTTTTTGCCGAACGAAAGTTCAGGTTTGGAACAAAGGTGACACAAAGTTGCCACCTCAGTTCGTGTTGGACATTGGTGTTGTGCAAAACGATGGTCACGGGCATGTCCAGCAGGCAAGCAGGGTAATTGTTGTAGGGGCCACGGAAAGAGTATTTATTGACCCATTGGTATCCCGATCAGGAAGTTTTGAACACACAGTTCGAGTACGAGTGCCTTCCACTGGAACATATCAGATCCTGGCGATTCTTTATGACGATGTCTTTCAGAAGGGAGGTGGGAAGAGCCCCATTTCCCTAGTCACAATTAAACGGCAAGCCTTTCTTGCAGTGCCAGGGAAGACCACACGTACTGAGTCGCATTTGTCGAAGACAGGGTCACTAGGGATGGTCTTGGCGTCAAAGAATACTACAGCTACGCGGGGACCCACTGTCTCAAATGTCACCAAACAACGAAACAGGCCCAAACGGACGAGATTTAGATTTGAACCCATCGGGTTCTTTTTCTCGCAGCTCGAAGATTTCAAGCGGTTTGAAAAAAGAGGCGCCCTCAAGATCAGCACGCACAGCTGAAGGGAAGAATGCACCCATCTTCATTCAGCCAAAAACGGTTGATACGTACCCTACAATTTCTCCGCAGCGCCGGCCCTTTGTCTTGAGATTCTGCTCTATGTCTTTAACAGGTGCCCAAGAAATACCTGCGATCGGCCGAAACGAGGATTCCGTCTCTTGGCCGTTATAGTCTATTCCCACTCATCCAGAGTTTTCAAACGAACTAACTTCATTAACTGATCCTCAATTAATGCTTCACTGATGTACTGTACAAAACAAAACTAAACCTTTACCGCTACCGCCACACGGCTGGGATGAGAAAGGCAATGTAGCATAAGATCTGGCCTGGCAAGACAATCCTTTAATTTCGAGAATTAAGAATCTCCAACGCCAGTCTTTCCTCATCAGCAATGGATGAATCTGCCACTTGATATTCAGCACTAGAGCTCACATTACCAGAGCCCCCGTCTTCACGAACTTCACTTCCTGAATCGTCGCTATAGCCCTGGCCAATAGAGACCTGTTAAACTGCGGCAGGCCGAATAACTCCACTTAATTCACGCTGCTGCGCCCATTTGCGGGCATGAATTGATCGCACACGCTTTCTCTCACGATCTTTGTCCTCTTCAGCATTCTGGGTCAAACGGGATGACACGGTCATTGCGTAGTCAGATATACCATGAAGGTCTTCCTCATCTGATTGGTCTTCATTATCGTTCTCCATGTCAGACGCTCTGACGGCCTTACCATCGTCTGCAAATGAGAGACGATTGGCACTAGGCATTGCTTTAGCAAGTCCAGTTTTCGCCTCTTGCGTTTCCGAATCAGAATCACCTCGGAAACCTCATAAATGCTGTCACCCGCCTCGTTAACATTTGACCAGTTAATTTTGTGATTGCAAGTCATTTCCTCGCTTTTAAACAATATTTGGAATGTTCATAAACAAAACTTCTGTTGTTTCAGAAAAAGTGACGATGTACCGTTCATAGACAACATTGAGAATGTTTCTTAGGTCTAAATGTATTGCCGTCACACATACAATAGTACTGTTATTAATGCAATCTAATTACCGTCCTTGGACAACAATAGTAATGTTTTCCATGTCAAAAACATTGCTTTTGGACAACGTTTCGTAATTTCGTCAAAACTATCGTCCAAAACAATACTTTTTATTTTTTTCACAGTTTTGCCTCCGCAGTGTACGTAACCCCGCATATGCAAATAAAATCGACATACTACGCATCTGATTTGGCTGTGAATGTTGTTTTTCAATCATTCTCCAAACACTGTATCTCATCTTGAGTTTCAGTCTGAGCAGGATCTCGCGACTGATACGTCAGTAATAAAAGACATCACCACACATTACTCAGCAAGTGCAACACCCCTTTTGTAAATGTCTTACGTATGAGATAGTACTCGTGGTTTTTATCTTTGTGAAGAGAACTTCTTCCTCGAAAGAGGCTTCGTGAATTTGTCGGCAAGCTAGCGTGAGGTTGGACAATACTCAATTGCCAACACTTTGTCCTTAACGAGTTGCTTGGTAAAGTTAACACGAATAAAAACATGTTTCGGTTTCCAGACGCTCTCTGTGCCCCATACGATGGCGCCCTGATTATCTTCCAGTATTCCAGTTGGTCCATTTTGCTTGCACCCAAACTCAGCAAGGGGCGATGGTATCCACAACACCATGGTGTTGTGGATACGATCGCTAAGTTGCAACTTAGCCGCTTCGCTCAACGAAATATATTCTGCTTCTGTGAAAGACATGGCTATAGTCCTTTACTTCATGGTCCTCCGAACAACTGTACAGTCTCCAAGTTTCATGAACATTCCGGTAGTAAATGTTCTATCAGCTGAATCCCCTGCTCAATCTGCATCACAGTAACATAAGAGCTCCGCTTCTTGAACTGTAATGCGTAATGCTAGGTTAGAGGTTCCACGTAGGTATCGAAATACTCTTTTAACTGAAACCCAGTCCTGATGAGTAGGATGAGCGACCCGTTTGGCGAGTATTCCAACTACAGCCGAGATATCTGGTCGTGTCCGTGCGGATAAGAAAAGCATCCAATGGCCTCTTGGTGGAGCAGCTGGCTCGGCATTTTCGATGCATCCTCTTCGGATTCCCGAACAGAACTTTCCATTGGAGTAGAAACGGGACGACAAGTATTCATCTCAAATCTATTTAGAACTTCAGCAGTGTATGACGTGACGTTGGGATAACCACGCTCCACTGCTATCTCGGATGAAAGTGACACCAAGAAAATGGTGTAGCCGGACAAGATCTTTCACTTCCAAATGATTCATCAATTCACTCTTTACTTGATCAATAGCACATCTTTCAGGTCCCATCACAATAATGTCGTCTACATATAACAATATCCATACCTTCCTGCGTACGAAAACACATTCATCAGACTACAAAGCACTAAAACCGAGCTTTTTCATAGCAGCACACCACTTCTCATTCCAGAGTCTCGGTGACTGTCTTAACTGTAGTATAACCCCCCCTGGGGCTTTTTAGTTAGATTAGATCAACAACGGGATCCATTACTGTAGAGCCCGATGCTCTACAGTACTACCGCGCGGGACGGAAGCGCGCGCACACACGTGTACTGTCAGCCACGATGGCTGACAGTAATACAGTACGGTCCGATCTGTACTACAGTAGTCCACTACAGTACTTCGGTACTGTAGTGCTATAGATTGTTTTGTATATTAAATATGGAGCGGACCGGCGACGGTGGAGGAGGACAAGCACGGACTTGTCACCCACCGACTGTCAAGGTCCGACTTCCCGCTTATTCTAAGGTAGCGCTCGGTAACTACCTTAGAGCGGCACTGAGCGCGGGTTGAGGACGCGCGCGGTACGCCCACGAGCCGGCTCCGCCTCCGCCCGTCGGTACTGGATCGTTACCCAGTATGGCGCCGGGGCGTCGAGGCGTCCAACCGCTCGCGCGTACCGGCATCTTCCCCGATCCCGCTCTACTACGCTACCCGGGCCCGCTGCCCGATGCCGTTAGCTGGTGTCCCGCTTCAACTCCGTCTTCTCGATCGACAACGGTCTCGGTCGAACTGTGCATACACACCCCAATCGCTGAGGTGTTTATGCTACAGTGGTCTCCCGACCTACAAGAACCTGGAGTCCGATCTCCGAGAAGACTTCCGCTTCCCTCCGCGAATCAATCGCGTCAAAATGAGCCAAGAGTTTGACCCCTCGATCCGTTCCAAAGCGGCGGATCTGAGTCCGGCCGCTGTGCAGTCCCCATCCGCCCCGTCGGGCGACGGCGACGCAGGTCCTCGTGACTGCGAACCGTCGCTCGGATCCTCCGAGGAAAGAGCGGCGGCGATGTTCGACCGCATAGCCGAATACATCGAGGAAGTCCGTACTTCCCTCCGGATCGATGTATCGGACCATGTATACACTCGATGTATGTCCAAACTCCGCTCCCTGCGTGAAGGGAGGTTCGATGGAGTGACGCAGTCCTTAGAGAATCTCCGAGCACTGATCGACGAGTTACACTCGCGGTTAGTGCTCGTCGAAGACTCCCGTTTCGCCTCGCCCGGACCGTCCGAGCAAGGTCGCCCCGAGAGGCCTACCTCGGTGAGACGACCCGAGGACCGAACGTCTCCGTCCGTGGAGCAATTGGGTGCGTTCGCGCACCTCTCCGCTGAGCTCAACGCCACTCGTCGGCGTGCTCGTGACATGGAACGTACCATGGCCGAAAGGCTACCCGGTGCCCCCTCGAGAGGGCCCAGTAGTACCGTACCTCCGAGCGCCGCCGCCCCCGAAGGTTGGCGCCCAACTGGTGCGGCTATCAGTCGTACTGCAGAAGGAAGCCGTCTACCGATAGACGCCAACTTCACATCTGGGACCCAAGCCTTGCCCCCTATCACCGGAAGTAGGCAGCGGAAAGTGGACGGCGTATCGTACGCGGACGAACAGGACCGTGGAGGAGCCGTCCTCGGATCCGGAGAACCGATGTTCTCTGTCGATCCCTGCTGGGGCGGTTACCCGCCGGCGAGTTATGCCGAGCATCCAGGTCCGGTGGACGTCCGTACGCTACCGGTTACCTCCTTCGGCACGCTGGGTCCCGCTGAATCTGGGTTTGAGCCGGTACATACGATGATCCAAAAGTTCAGCGCCGTTGCTGACTATCGTATGTACCGCTTGGATAACACCTCGAGGCTCTTTACCTCGGGTGACGCGGGGCGGATCGCGAAGTACGTCCAACGCTGTCGTGGGATCCGTCTCACGATGCGCAGCTTCGACCGTACCGACCCGATTCAGCTGCTGCCGTTCCTGAAGGATATCCGGATCACTTTCAACTCGCAACAACTGACCGATGGTGAAGCGTACGACGCTGTCGCTACGGCGCGTCAGCAATCGCATGAGACAGAAAGCACGTTTGCTGACCGCCTCGAGACTGCCGCGTTCCGATGCACGGCAGTATTCCCCGAACAGTTCCTCGCGCACTACTTCGTGCGGGGACTTGCACCGGCACCCCGCTCCACAGTATCCGAAACTGTGCAAAGGCTGCCAAGCAGTTAGAAGACCGATCTTCCGACCATCCGCCGTATCGCCACGGCGGAAGGTACAACGTACCGCTCTTGGCGCGGTTTACCTCTGCCGGATCCGAAACCGGCAGGGAGGGCTGGCGGGACTACGAGGTCCGCCGCGACAAGTTCGCCCGCCTCGACCCTCCATATCGCGGAGGATGAGTGGCAGGCCGACCCTATCCTCATTACGCAGGGAGCAGGGCCCGTGGGGACACGAACCCCCTCACCGATGTCGACCAGAACGACATCGAGTTACGCGACCGCATTCGCAGCCACTCCAAGAGTGGCAAGGGGTACGGACCCCCGTGTCGCAGAGATCGACATATCGAACCGAGATGCAGGGGGCGAAGCCCCTCTCGTGCCCCTCCTCACCGATGAAGAGACGAGGCATGCGGCGACCTTCGCCTCCACGGACGGCAGCGCGTACGTGTGCTGGCTATGCCGTACGTACGGGCTTGCCATGTACGCGTGCCTGTTCCTGTCGCCGGAACAACGAATGTTCACGGCGTACAGGAACTACCGCTACCAGATGGAGACGCGCCCCGGTGCGCGTAATCTCCTCCGGCAGGTGGTGGGCGAGGGCCGTCCCCCGCGTCAAGGTTTCACGAACCGATCGAGTTGGGGCGCACGCTTCGCCCCCCGTGGAGGCGGGTACCGTCGTAACGAGGTCGATCGTCGGGATCGACCCGCCTACCGTCAGGCGGACACAAGGTACCCGCGCCAAGGAGAGAGAGGGGACCGAGACCGATCTCGGTTACCCCAACAGGTACAAAATGCGATAATTTACTTGCTATACTGGGTAGAGGATCCGTACTCTCTACCCACGAAGGGTCACGAAGGAGAGCAGACTCGTTTCGTCCCCCATATCCTGCGACGACCGGACGCCGCTGGTCAAGGCCCGGAAGTTTCCGAATACTTCGCCAAGGCCGCCGAACCGCAGTGGGGGAATCGTCCCGACTCACGCGGCCGGTTACCCCAAGAAGACCTAGCCGTCGATAGCCAGGAGGTTAGCCCCGATAGCACGGGTAGTTCGAAAAAAGGGTAAAGACAATTACGGACACGCGGTCGCGTGAGCCGTCTTTTCACAACGAACTAGACCCAACCCCGCGTGCTCGACAAGGACACGGGGGGTATTGTCCGATAATACATCCTCCGCTACCGGAGGCGAGCACGGGAGCTCCTGTAATGCCAATACAGGAGGGAGCGCACGTCGAGGCCTCCGAAGGCCCGACGTTAGGAGAACAAGACACCGGGAAAGCCGACGTCCCGGTGAGACGTAACGATGGCGACGGGGGCAACGACGGCCGAAAAGATTCGGTCGATCCCCTGACTCCCGCGAGCCCAAGGTCGCCGGAGAAAGGTCCGTGTCGTACGGACTCGAGTAATCCGAGGGGCGTCACTGATCCGCGAACGCCCCAAGAAAGGGGGAGAAGGAAACGCAGGCGGGACCAGCGGCGAAATAGAAGGCTCCAGCGGAACGACCTCACCGATAAGGTCGCCCCGAAGGTTGTCGACGGCGTCATTTGCCTTATGACGTCGAAGATTTACAACGTCCTCTGCTCGATAGCCACAGAGGGAAATGCATTTAAACCCGGCACGATCGCCGATGATACGTGCTTGGGGTATAATCTGGTGAGGAAGGCCGACCTTCCCTCCGATTGGACGCGTTACGTTGTGCACGACGCACCTCTGCCACGATTGGCAGGCGCGAATAGCAACCCGCTCAAGCTTTCGGCCGTCGTCCGCCTAGCTGTCCGGTTGAGGAACACGGTGTTCCGAATTCCGTTTGTAGTCGCTGACCAGCTCGCCGTGCCAGTCCTTCTCGGGACAGCCTTCATCGATAGGCACGTGCGATGTATTGGCATCGAAGCTCAACGAATGGAGCTACGCCAAGGCGGTTCCGTCGCCATCGTTGACGGAAAGGGAGAGCCGACTCCCCCTACCAGGCGACACGGGCGACACACGGGTCGGCCGGACGTACGCGAGGAGGCCCCGCAAGCGATCCGAATCGCCCGCTGGGTTACCATCCCCGCGATGTCAAAAGCCCACGTGCGTGTGACAACCGCGGGGAGGGGCCTCGTGTTCCTGGAACGCAAGCCCTCACTCCAACACCGACATGGAGTGAGGCTGACGAATGGCGTCGCGGAGGTCCTACCGAATCAGACCTTCGACGACATCGTCGCGAATTTCTCACGACGAGAAAAGAGGCTTCCGAAGCACACCGTCGTGGGATACGCGAAGCGCAACCCCCTCCCAATCCTCACTCCCGAACGTAGGGCCGCCGAGGGGATCGCGCACGGGCTACACCTGACCGACTTGACCGATCAAGTCGGTGGGGTAGGAGTTGGTGTAGTGCAATATGCCTGGCAGGCCGCGAACACAGTCCGACGGTCAAACAAAACGAAGGAAAACAGCAACAGAAACAACCACTGCCGATGGCACGCGCTACGGAGCGTTAGAGACTCCCTTTCCCCTTGTGTGAGCTTGCGGCCCACAGTAGCTCCACTCCGATGGGGGGTTAAGGAGAGATGCCCGGCCCGGGAGGATAATGGTGGTAGAGGCTTGTGAAGACGTGAGTGCTCGGCGACGGCGGGTTGGGCTCGTGTACGAGAATGCAACCGCGGTTCGCTGGGTTGTAAGGCCAATGATCGATGATCTTCTTCAGCCCCTTGCGTGTAATTCATGATCTTCGACGGGGGCTCGATTAGCACTACCCAACGGGAACGTAACTATGTAGCAACGCTACCACCAACGTGTTGCCCGATGGCAAAACACCGACATCAATGCGATCGCAATCGCGGTTGGTGGTACCAACATTGTCTTGTATGATAAGACTTTCGAAGGAGGCGTCGTGGCAACGGCCTTCCGACGGAACAGGACACTGTAGCAGCACTACAATCTACGTGCAGCCCGATGGCAATCACACCAACCCCGGATCGGTCGCGACTGACTCCGATGGAACCAACACAGTTAAGGGAAAAATTGAGGTGGAGAAAGAAAAGGATAGGAATTAGATATAGAAAGGGTAAAAGGATAAGGAAAGGGGACCCCGAGCAATAAAGGATGTCGTTAGCAGCGTAGAAGTGAAGCGCGTCGCGTGAACGGAAGCGGTCTTCGACGAAGGCGAGATCTAACTCCGGCAACTCGGGTTACTTTTACTGAATTGGTGATCAGCGGGCTAAGGTACATATTGCCCAGCCGGAGCCACTACAGTAGCTCGCGGCGCTAGATCCTAGATCTAATCTAATGTCAGCAAAATTAATGCCAACTAATTAACTAAATAAAATAAAATATTTAAAAATTAAAACTGTGCAATTATTCACACGTGTGTCCCCCAACCCGGACTACTTGTCATATCCAATTATTTTCCTTTCGTTCCACCCCCGTGTAGAGCCCGTTATTGCACTACATATCCCCGTTCTGAGCGCCCTTGTACAGCGCCAAGCCGTTGTATAATCTCCTGCAGTCCCTTACCGTGTTTCCCAACCGTCAATCACTCTGCGCGGCGTTCTGGCAAGGGTAAGACGAAAATACCATGCTTCCTTCTCCTTCGGAACACTCGGACGATAGTGCCACCAGTAAACGTCCGGGTGTGGGCTTTCCACGCAAGTCCGAAGTGCCCCGGGGTCTTCCTTCCGTACCTCGTCTACCCCCTGTTACCAACCCTACCGAACCGCCCTTCCATCCGGGCTACCATTCCTCTTGGGTAGCCCGCCGTCATTCTTCGCTCGAGGAGCTGCAGAACAAAACCATGCGCGATAACGCATCCCTATTCGCTTCTGCTCAATGGTTCTCCTCTGTGGGCATCTGCGACCTTGAAGGCATCGAAAATAATTTTGCCGATGACGCGGGCAGGTTGCCCGGTAAAAACCCTCTGCAGGCCATTCACACCTTTTATTGGCGCACCCGCATCGCTATACCCACCTCCACCCTACGTCACTCCTCCCTGCGCGGTCGCTCTTCCTTATACCTGCGCTTCATGGACGCTGTGCTTGCTCGGATCGAGATTCCAATGGCCGACGCCATGTTTTGAACCTAAGGCATTCTTCCCACAAACTTTCGCCATACGAAGCGCAGAGGTATTTTCTTTTTCCAAAATACTGTACGCTTTGAACGCCGGGTCCGATCCGACACTGGGTACTTCGTGGCGTACCAGATGATTGAGGCCCGTGAAATTTCCAGACAGCACTACACCAATCGATACCAACGAACCCCTTCCTGGTGGAGTCAATACGAGGTATGTCAGGGTCTCTGGGCTGAGTTAGGGCCCGTCCTGACACATTACGGCAGTCATTTACGCGATCCGCAGCACGGGCTGTGGACTGTGATTCTCACGGAGTGGTGCGTGAAAGCCGCCGCTACCCTCCTGTGGGAAGTTTTCGACTGTTGGAGCTTGTGGCACCTCCCCTCGAAACTCCGCGAACAGATGCGTCTCCTCGATTTTTCTGTCCCCCTTGGTGGGTCCGATGTAGAACGTGAAGTGCACGCCCTCGTCGACCTGATCGAGACGGTAGCGTGGGATTGCGTTCCTCCATAAAATTCGTCTCCGTCCTTTTCACGCCAGCGACCCTCTTTTCCTCTTGTAGAAATCATCCAGCTGCCGGCGACTACGTGTGGATCAACCCCTGGTCCTCCTCCCTCTGTTCTGCCTGGGAGGCCCAGATGAGCAGCCGTTTCGGAAATCAACCACCAATCCCCAACGCTGTCACTGTTGTGAACGTGGATCCTCGACAGCCTGAGATGTGCTCTCGACCTCCTGCTCCAAGTTCCCCTCTTCCTGCACCGGTGCGTCCCTTGGCGTATGAGGCCCCTGTGTGCTTCGAGCTTCCTCCTGCGAGCTGCTCGACGGAAACCATTTCAATCCGTGGAGCGCCTCCGTGGAACGAGGATGCTACCCCACGTCCGGCTTCCCCTTCACCTGAGGGTCCGCTCCTCGCCCCTACCTCGGTTCCTCCATCGTCCACAATTCCCAAAGAAAGTACCTCTACTGCTGCCGTTTACCATCGCCTTCTCATGGCTCATGGTGTGGAGGGAGAAGCTCTCCAGGGGGCCTCCCCAGACGACTCGCGAGTTCTAGCTCGGCTTGTCACCTCCCTTCCAAATGGAAAATCCCTTGGGGCATAGTCTCGTTGAGACGGCGGCCACAGCACTTCCTTGCGACCTGCCCTTCTTTTCCCATCCTGCCCGCATGATAGTCGACTAGCGACTTTATCGTACGACCTTTGGGTGATAAAAAGAATCCACCTGCGAATCCCCTGTTATTTTCAACTTGCTTCCCTTTTTTTCTGCGTACCGTCACTGCGGTCGTACCCCTCTTTGTACCAACTCCCTCCTATTTTGCATTTTTCTGATGATGCCGCCGTCCGTCTCCGGTCAAGCTATTTCGGAGCCCGGGGGTTCCCCCCTCAAGGGCGGAGTCCCTGGCTCCCTCGTTCTCTGGTTCGTGCCCTGACTCTACTGTAGACGTCCCCTGCGACTTCCCTCATCTTCATTCCTTCATTTCCTCCTCTTTTCCGTGCATTGAGCAGCCCTCGGTTTCCAAATCCCTCGAAAACTGTCATTCTGACAATGAGCATCTATACCACAACTCCCTACAACTTTTCTCTGTTGTAGTTGCCGGTTCCGCTCAGTTTCCCTGGACGCTCTTAGTCGTCCCCAATACATCACCCATGTTCGCAACCTCAGTTGCTCCTTCGTCCGTTTAGCTCCCTCATCGAAGAACTACTGGTTCCCCTTGAGTCCCTGAAGCGGTCCAATTTTTTGGACGACTTCGCCTCAAGCGATCTGTCCGCATGTACTTGAGTCATGGAGACAGTGGTCTTTTCCTTGGGGTGCTTCCTCGAAACTCCCTTGACCTGCTCCCCCAGAGCGGATGGGTCATGGATCAAGCCGAGAAATAGCTTGTCCTCTCGCCCGTGCGTGACACATTACTATGTCCAGCATTGACGTCTCTAGAAAACATATCATGAAAGATTTTCGGCACTGAGGCTTCCACATACCTTTTCCAGCCTCTCGGTAATCACCATACCCCTTTGTCGGGTGTTGAGCTAAAGAGTTCATCATTTTTTCTACCCCAAGTAAACTTCCTATTTCCTTCGGAAAGCCCACTTTTTGTTTTCTGGTGACGTTGTGCGTATATTTATTTTTTTCTTCGGCTTCCCGTGCCATCTTTGTTTTCTCCTTGGGGATTGGAGGTGCAAAATTGATCGTCGTCTTCGATCTGCATCAAGCCCTCAATGGGACCTCTGCCACGTTGACCATCCTGCCCGCCTATCCTGCACGTGGGCCCTTTCCTTCCCGTGAGCTTCCGCGAGCAACAGCTTGTCACGTCTTCATGGCAGTCATCAGCTTTTCCTCCCGTTTCACCTAGTTCGCCGAGGTTGAGGGGCTCTTCCATTTTTCTTTTCCGTGTCCCCTTAGGTGTATGCTCCCGTCCGTTCTTTGTGGTGCACCCTCATAGAGGGGCAGGCTCGGTTCCTCGATTCCTTGATAGGGGATCTACTTTCCTATGTGTCACCAGTTCGGTGTATTGTCTCGCTCGATTTCAATTTCGTTCTCTCCGATCTGGATGATCCATGTCTGAACACTCCTCCCCGCTGGGGAATTTTTGCAGCCCCCTTTTCTTCTTGCACTTCAACTCCTCGGGGTGAACCCACAACAACAACAAAAAATAGTGGAAGGGTTATCACCAACGGTGGACATGCTCCGATACCATCGCCTCACGAGTAGACACGTATGCGTTCTGTCGGTATGAAATGCCTTAATCCTCCTCTGACGTTGTACTTAGGTTCTGATCCACTTCTCACCTGACGAATTTCTGATGAGCTATAAAAAGAAAGGATTGATGACGAATGACTCAACAAAGAAAAACGAAGCGTGGCGCGGGACGGTGACTCGCCGCCGGCCATCATCATTCTCCTGGTCGCCGATATGCGCGTTCTGACTCTCGATTTAACACACAGAAAGTTTAGCCCGGTAGTGGGAGCGAGTTCTCATTACGAGCATGGTCTCGGTTATCGAGTTAGCTTTGGTCCTTCGGGCTCTTTTCCGTCTCCATGTACAGCACTGTCCTTATGGCGGGTGGACGAACTCTTGTGACTTGTCGTCCTTGTGCGACGGAAAACAAAACAAGGCAACTCGCCCTCACTCTCGGTGTGACACACCAAGTGATCACTTCACTTCGATTGTCGAGTCGCAGTTTGTAATTAGTCTTGGATCGTCGGTCTGCGTGTGTCACAAAACGTATTCGTCGTTATCCGCGGTGCGGGGTTCTTGTTTTCTGTGTCGCATCAGCGAAACAAAACAAAAAAACAAAAACACAAGGAAAATGCGGAACGAAACGGTACAACCAAAATTTTCTGAGGAGTGATTACTGTCAACAAATGGGTGATTAAGTCCTTGATGAGGACGAGTTAAACGTTATCAATGTCGATCGGAACCGGTGCGCGGTGGTGGGCGTGGTCGCCGTCGCGGTATTGGCGATCCGACCGCGTGCGCATTTCGGGAACTTGCACTGTAACCTCGACGAAGTTTTGGGGTTCCCAGCTCAGGGTTGCGTCTGGTCTCCTATCATGCGAAAGATCCCTTCAACGTCACTCCCAACTTGGTATTCCATCCTTCCCGTGAGCTCCTACCGTCAGGCCTTTGGGTGTTGTGCACAACCTCGCGGGCGGTACTTGTGCGTGTGTCTCGCACTTCTCCAAAAATTAGTCGGCATCTTGTGTGCTCGTCGCGACAGGTGTTCATTAAATTTGATTAAAATCCCAGTGATGCTTTTTCTTCCGTTCTGACTTCGGAACGCCCCTCCATCTGTCTCTTCTTTGACGAACTGTACTTCTGATCTTTCTGTGTAACTCATCTCTGATGAGGGCGCATTACCGATCCAAACGTCATGTCGCCTACACGCGTCGGTGCCGCTCGTGTGTGTGCCTGTAGACTCATTACCTCATCCGGGGCTCTGCAGGAGTTCCCATTGCCTAGCGTGGCGTTGCACGCTGGTCCGGTCATCTGCGGGGGCTCTCCCGACTCAGCTCACCTCCATATTTTTTTTCAGCCTACGTCCTTGAGCTTCCTTCATCTTTCCTCAGTTTGCGAGTCCTCACGCCGCGTAAAAAATCTCTCGATTATCGTTGGCTCAAACTGCTTGAAGGCCAATCCGCGAGGCCGTCCCCTTTGTCCGTGTCGCCTCTTCCTTCCTTGCTTGCGGCTATATCCTGGTTTTGATTCGCCCATACTGTCCAGTAGCACTACACGCAGGGAGCACGGAAGCGTCATGACGATCGTCGATCGGGTAAACTACCACTGTGGACCATGATTGGTGACGGGTTGTCTCGGGTAGACTTCTGGTCCTTCCTTTTGTAGTGCAATGTGCCTGTCAGGCCGGAACCAGGGTCCAACGGTCCAGCGACAACACAACCAACAAACAACAACCAACAATGGTTGCCGACGGCACAGCCCTACGGAGTGTCCGATTCTCCCTTTCGTTTTAAGTGGGTTCGCGGCCCACAGTAGCTCAAGTCCCTGATAGTGGGGGGCAAAAGGAAGATGCCCGGCCCGGGACGAATGGTGGTAGAGTCTTGTACAGGCAGCTGCTAGGCAAGTTCGGGGCGGTGATTAAGAAGCCGGGCCCGATGGGTCGTAAAGCCAATGCTCGCTGAGCGCCTGGTACACCTTATACCCTTGATAAGGTCTTCGTCCGGGGCGTCGCAACGCAGCCCGACTGGAATAAGCAAACACATAGCAGCGCCACACCTCCGTACTGCCCGATGGCAAAGTACCGACACCGGAACGGTCGCAACCTGTATCCGATGGAACCAACACTGTCCTGTATACACAACAGGACCTTCGAGAGAAACGTCGTCGCAACAGCCTCCGTCGGTGGACGTAAACAAGTAGCAGCACTACACCCACGTGTCGCCCGATGGCTAAGACACCTACACCGGTCCGGTCGCAACCAAAGCCGATGGCACCAACAGCAAACAAAAGAACCAGCACAAGAGCTCGATGACTCCAGTCGTCACAATGCGGATCGCAATCAGGCACTGTGGAACCAACACAAGATAAGGGAATAGAAATAGAGATAGAAATAGAAAAGGATAGGTGAAATAAAGGAAAAGGAAAGGGAATCCCCGAGCGCAAAGGATAACGTAATCTGTGGTAAAAGGGAGCGTCTTGGGAAAGACGGACTTCGACCAAGGCGATATTCAACTCTGGCAACTCGGGTTACCTTTACTGACTTGGTGGTCAGAGGGCTAAGGTATATATCGACCGGCCGGAGCCACTACAGTAGCTCTCGGCGCTAGATCCTAGATCTAATCAAATGTTAAATAACTAATATGCAACTAATTGAAATTAATGATTAAACTAGTAAAGCGAAATAATTTTCACTTGTCACCACCCCAATTTGTCATACCCCTCAATTCCTTTTCTTTTCACCCCCTCACGGTGCAGCCGATTATTGCACTACATATCCTTCTTCTGAGCGCCCTTGCGCAGCGCGCTTCGCTACAGAATCTCCCAAGTCCTTGATCCTTTTTCGACCGACTGTCATAGCCGCAGCAAGGGCAAGACGAACCTCATGTTTCCTAGTATTTCCCAACCCATCTCTCTGTATCACTGTCTTCACCCATTGCGCATTCAAAAGTAGTCCCTTCCGCTCCTCCACACATGGCAAGCAGCCTCCCTGTGCGCTGTATACATTCGCCATCCTCTTATCCATTCCCTTCTCTTGTCCTTCTCTTTCTCTCATCCTTTCTCAACTCAGTCTCACACGACTCCTTGTCATTGTGATGTACACCTCTTTTTATCCCTCTTTGCCTTCACCTTTCCAGCTCTTCAAGTCGGTCCTAGTCTCACTCGCACGTTCTCGATTTCTTTCTCCTCTTTTCTATGGCCTTACCATCGCAACTAGGGCTCCCCTTTTTCCTCATCAGCCTAGTGCCTGGGACCCAGTATGGGGTCCCTTAGACGAGAATCATATACTGTAGACTGATGTAGTTGGCTTCAGTCTGTATGGGGACTTCTTTGATTTTGCACGAGCTTCCGCTTCCTTCGTAATGTCCCCATCTTCCCCTTTTCTTTCGTGTTTCTCCCCCGGGTGTGTAGGGGAGAACGGTACTCTCAACAAGTTCAAATGGTCTCTCGGACGTCACCGTTGTTGTTTGTCACGTCTTCAGATCCAGAGGATCAACCCTCATAATCACGCGCTCCAGTTTCATTAACGGCGGCGGTTAGGGTCCCTGGCTTATCCCGGGGGTGCGGCTCGAGAGCGACAACAGCACGAAAAAATGTTTTGTCTGCTGGACGACGTCCAACGGAGGTCGTCGTACGTATCTTAAAAGGTCGAAAATTCAACCTGGTGGGTTGCGCTCCGTGACGGCCACATCTGTCGAGAGCATCCCTGAGGCGATGCCGTGAGTCTTCTTTGGTCCGTTTCCGCTCGGCCTGGGAAGTCCGGTTTCCGCGTCATACCGCATTACATTATCCTCCTTGTCCGACGATCAGACCCTGTTCAGCTCGTGTGAGTTCATTTCTGACAACGATCTCCTGTGGACCTAAGGTGGAGCCTTCCATCCGACGCTGTCGTCACGTGGTGACCTTGAGCCCTTCGTAATCGAACTGTACGCCTCTCAAAAAGGCCGGAACTGCAGACGTCTCGAACAAAATTTCACCAGCTCTCTGTACACGTGGACACGATGACCGCATCTGCGACTGGGGCGCAAACCGTTAAATTTCTAATAAGGACCTCTCCAAACCTCTCAAGTCTTCCTCACTCCTCGTCTCATCTTTTCTTTTCTTTTTTCTGACAACAACGGTGTGGGATTGTGCGACCGAACGTTGGGACAATCCCCTCTGGGTGCCTTCGAAATCGTTCGATCTTACGACTTGCGAGTTTGTCCACAATGTGACGCATCCCGACGACAATTTTCCTACGCCCCCCAAAGGTCGCTTGTGCGTCGTCCTACTGTAATGCTGAATGCAAACATCGGCAATCTTCTCATCTCGGGGGTTATCCTCAAACACGCAACTCCTCCAGCGCACCTTTTTGTCCTCACCTCTAAATTGATTTCGACAACCCCACGTAGTGCGTCTCCGTGACGCAATTCTTCTCTAACTACAAATCCCTCGTTCCTGAAAAATTTCCAACGTCTTTCTTCCGTCGACCAGAGGTCGTCCTCCTTTCCCACACACCAGCGGTGTTCACATAGGCTTTCGTAGGTAGCGCTAGAAGCGCTTCCCTGAAGAAGTCGTCGAATACAATACTGTACCAAGCCTCGCTGTTCAGCTCGACCAAGACAATTTCTTCAATCCTTCATTGCGTCTACGTGTGTTGCTTCACGGCCGGGGTACCCATGTGGTCGCAACGGCATCGACCGTAGTAGCGACACATGTCCCTCTGGACCTCCTTCACGTGATTCGTCATTCTGCGCTGCCATTGTGAAGAATAAATCAATAACGAGAGTAAGCTCACGACAGGAAGGAAATAATAAAGTAGAAAGGTAGAGGAATAGGAAAGGGAATCAAAGAAGAGGGGGAAGAGGAATGGATCGTCGCAGTTGGTCGCTCGGGGTGAACGTAAATTAGAAACGTGAGCTATGGCATCGTCAGTCCTTGCGGCTGACAGACGGTTTGTCGTAATCAAGCTCGTCGAGCTACCCGATCTCTCTGTCGGGGTCGTCGTCATCACCGTGGTCGCCCGAGGCGTCTGTTTGTAAGACGATGAAAAGTTCTGGTTGCATCTGTCACACGGTTTGTGGTGCAAGATCGATACCTTTCGTTTACTGATGCCTATCGTGTCTCTACCTTATAAGGGAATGGGAGGGATCAGTGAGACGGCGGTGAATAAAGATGATCTAATTGCGCTGTCGTGCGTGTGCTACGTGTGCACGTATGGCTCTCATGACAGCGGCGGCATGCTGGTGCGGCGTCGGCACTTGTTTGTATGGCTCTCATGACACTCCCCCTGTCGACGGCGCAGCAGTCTTCGCGTCTGCAGTCTGCTGGGTTGTGAGTTGCAGCTTGGGTAGGAGGCGCGTGTATGCTTGGCGCCGGAGGGGTTTTGTGAGGATGTCCGCCAGTTGCTCGTCGGTGGGGACATGGGCGAGGGTGATTGTTCCCTTTTGTGACTGGTGCGTCAGATAGTGGTGACGCAAGTCTATGAATTTTCGCCGCTTTGTCGGTCCTGTGCTGTTCGCAACGTGGATTGCTGACTGATTGTCAATCCTCAGGGGTGTTGGCTTGGTCGACAGCATGTGGATGTCCTTGAGCATGCGTCGGATCCATGTTGTTTGTTGAGCGGCTGCTGTTGCCGCTATGTACTCAGCCTCGCAGGTGGACAGAGCAGTGATGTTTTGCTTGAGGGATCCCCAACAAATCGGTGTTCCATTGTAGGTGTGTAGGGTCCCTGAGATGGACTTTCTGTCCATTATGTCCGCTGCGAAGTCCGCGTCTGCATAGGAGATGAGAAGGTCCTGTGTCGACTCTTTGCTGGTGGACTTGCCAGCTCGGAAGATGAGGCCTGTCGTGGGGGTACGTTTTAGGTACCGAATCAGTCGCATTAACGCGCTCCAATGCCTCTGTGTCGGCTTGTTGGCCGCGACGGCGAGTCGGTTTGTCAGGAAATATATGTCAGGCCGGGTGGAGTCGGCGACATATCGGAGGTCCCCAATTAGTTGTTGGTATTTTTTGAGGGTTTCCATTTGGATCTCATCGGTGTCCGTTGGTTTGTGAAGCATTACTCCGTCGCAGTACGGAGTTTCCTTGCCGTTGCACTGCGCCATGTCTGCTTGTTCAACTATGTAGTTGATTGCATTAGGCTGGGAGACATGGATGTCTCCATTTGTGCTTCGCTGTACAGTCCATCCTAGGAATGTTTTGTGCTCTCCTAGGCGCTTGATGTTGTACGCTTTGGCTAATGCTTTTGCGAACTCCTCCTTGAGCTCGGCTTTTGACGCGACTACAGTAAAATCATCCATGCTTACTGCGGCCATGATGAGGTTCTTTCCAGTTTTTTTTGACCAAAGGCAGAGGTCAGCTTCGCTTTGTTGGAACTTGCTTTTGCGTAGTAGGGCGAATACTGCTGTCAGGTAGGTGTGTCCTGCAGAGGGCGTCCCATATATGTTCATGTTCAACTTGCCTCCTTGGCATGGGTGCTTGTATGTGCCGTTGAAACGGGGTGGTTGTTTCACGTACACTTGTTCGCTGCCGTTGTGTGCGAATTTCTCATGTAGATATGCTGACTTGATATCGATGTGCTCTATGTGCATGCGGTGTGTTGCTGCTATGCCGAACAGTGTCCTTACAGTTGTTTTATCCGCCATATAAGTTGTCGTTTTGGCAGGGTCAAAGTGCTTGTGTGGCACCATCTTGTCACCGCGTGCTGAGCATCGCGCTTTTCTCGATGCTATTTCTCCTGCGCTGTTTCTCTTGTATCGGTATCCCATTTTTAGAGGTATGAGTTTTACTTTTTTGGGGAGGTTGGCATCTGGTGTCCATTGTACGACGTTCATTTTGTCTAGGTTTTCCAATTCCTCGGTGTGTGCCTTTTCCCACTCTGCTGCGTCGGGATATTTTTTGGCTTGGGTTGTGCTGGCAGGGGCTGGTGTTGTGCGTGTCACTCGTGTGGGTGTGCAGTGTGGAGTAAACGCCTTCCTCGCGTGTGTGCATGACGCTGCGGGGTCATTTGCTCTGTGGTAGGGTTGGAAGTTGACACAGCGCATTCTTCGAGGCTTGTTGGTTTTTGTTTCGAGTACCATGATGTGGTGCTCATCTATCCCATGTAAGTATCTGGCGGGGGTGGCTCTGGGGGCGAGTTTGGATATTTGTTTCCTGTTGGCCAGTTCCGGGATTGTCCCTAGTTGCCCGAATAGGAGAAATTGGGGGACTCTGGGGGTGGTGTTGGTCCACGTTGTGAATGGCAGAGAGTTGGTGGAGTGGTGTAGTATGTTATTATACTTGAATGCTGCGTCTCTGACGGCGTCTTCCCAGTGAGTTTTGGGGAGACCACTGTGGTGCAGCGCTGCTCTTGCAGAATTCATCAGGGTTCCGTTGATACTCTCTGCTATGCCGTTCTGTTGGGGTGTGTGCGGCACTGTAGTGCTGTGCATGACATTTTGTGAGCGATACATTCTGGTCGCATATTTGGATATATATTCTTTAGCGTTGTCCGTGTGTAACAGCTTGGGCTTGCATCCTTTCCTTTGTTTGAGTGCTGTAAGTATTTTGTTCAGTCGGTGCGGTGTCTCAGCTCGTGATTCCAAGAAGTCGACAATGAGGTATCTTGATTTCGTGTCAATTATCGTGAGTATGTACTTGTTTCCTTGGCGTGAGGGCGGGTTGAACGGTCCGCATATGTCACTGCTGAACGCTGCTCCTACTGGGTATCTGTGTGTGGTTGGGTAGTGCGGGGCCGGTTGTTGTTTCGCGGCTGCGCAGCTTGAGCAGGTCATGCGTGGGGGTCTTTGTCTCAATGTGGGTGGGAGGTTGGGCAACAGGCCGAGCTTTGCCATTTTTTGAAGCGTGGCGGGGCGTATGTGATTGAATATCACATGGTAATGGTGGAAGTCCCGTTCGACTGCGGGGTGTGCCGGAGTGTACGGCGGTGGCGCGGGGTTGTGCGCTACATGCAGAGGTATTCTTTTTACTGTCGGCGCCACTTGTCCGAGTGTTGGTATGCTGCTTGGTGTAGGTTTGGCCGTCGTCCTATTTTTTTGGGCTTTCGGTGCTTTCGTGGGCGTAATTTTTCTTGCGGGGGCGGTCCTTGCTGCCATAATATTTCCTTTCTCCTTGGGTACTTGCAGGTAGTACATTCCCTTGGAGAATTTTGCTTTGGCGACAGTCTGCGGTGGGCTTATGCTCGTATCTAGGATGAGTGCTTGTGTGGGTGTGAATCTGACTTCTCCCCATTGCACTGCAATGTCGTGTACGGAGAGCAAGTTGGCGCGCAGTGCGGGGTTGGCAATGGCAGGGATCCGTATCTGTCTATTCGTGCCGGTCGGGATGTGGAGCATCCCCTTATGTGTGGCCGGAGGGGTTGTGTTGGTGGCCGTGTTAGTGCGTATTATTCGGTGTAGTGGCCTCATGTGGCGTGTTGGTTTTCTGACATGAGACGGGTGGGCTCCTGAGTCGAGAGCATAATGCTTACATTCAGGTTCTTCCTCCTCGAGGGCCTGGTATACAGTGCTGTCGTCATACTCGTCGTCGGCGTTGGCGAGTTGTCCTGTGGTGGTCTGGCGCTGCGGATGGGTGCTGCGCGCGGGAGGCCGCTTGTGGTTAATGGGGGTGGTCCATTGCTTACTGCGGGGCATTGGGGTCGCCGTGCCTTGGTGGGGCAGAGGATTTTGGCGGGGCGGATCGGTGCGCCATTGGGCTTGCCGTGGTTGGTACGGGGCGCCTCTTCCTGGCTTTCTGCCGCGTGAGCGGGGTGGCGGGGGCGGGGTGTTGATCTCTGGTACCCATGGCGCCGGGTGGGGCATGCCTTGTGGTTCTTGGTCGCGGTTGGCCTGCTTTTCTTCGTCTCGCACTTGTACTGCCTTCAGGCGTTGTGCGAGATTATTGATGTTGGTGGGGACTGTGTTGTTTGCGATCCACATGTCCGCAAGGTGGCGGAGTGACGGGTGCGAGCTGAGGCCGTTGATTATGAATTCAATGGTGACTGCTTCATCTTGCTGGATGCTGGGGTATCGGGCCATTCTCATTTTCATCCGGATTTTCCTGTGTTTTGCGATGTAGTCTTCAATGTCTCCCCCTGCCGTCAGCTTGGTTCGCTGGGCTTCTTGTTTTAGGATGAGGTGCGTAGTCGGGGTGGAGTCCGTGAAGTGGGCCGTGATTTCGGCAACCAGTTGTTGCGGTGTGACGGTGGACTCTAGGTCTATCGTACTTGCTAGATCGGATGGCAGGCTTGTCATTATGGTCATGCGCAAGAATGCACATTTTCTCCTGTAGATGTGATGCTGCGGGCTTGTGATGGGCGGCGGTGGTGCATCAAGGGCTGCCTCGACATTGTTGATGATCGCGATGTCTTGCAATGTTTGTTTCCATATGCCGTAATTGGTCCCGTCGCTGAGGAGAGCGGGGAGGTGACCAAGCATTTTTGTGTCGATCGACGGAGTTATGGGTTCCATTTCTTGCGTTGAAGACTTGGCGATCGGGGTGGGCTCGACGCGGTGTTGCGGAGCTGTGGTTTCCTGCTCTACGGTGGTGTCCGGAGCGGTTTCTTCGGGCTCTACGGCGGTGGTCGGAGCGGTTTCTTCGGGCTCTACGGCGGTGGCCGGAGCGCTTACAAGGGCCTCTACGCGCGTGCGCGGACTTAGTACGGGGGCGACGGGGCTGGTGGGTGCCGTGGTGTTGTCGTCTTGACCTGGTCCGGGGCGATATTCGAGGTGCCTTTGATCGTCTTGCAGTGGGGCGATTTTCGGGTCCATAACCTGTGGTGCAAGATCGATACCTTCCGTTTACTGATGCCTATCGTGTCTCTACCTTATAAGGGAATGGGAGGGATCAGTGAGACGGCGGTGAATAAAGATGATCTAATTGCGCTGTCGTGCGTGTGCTACGTGTGCACGTATGGCTCTCATGACAGCGGCGGCATGCTGGTGCGGCGTCGGCACTTGTTTGTATGGCTCTCATGACACGGTTAAAGCGTTAGCGGATCGTGTTGACGTGTCTTACGCCGCCAACCCATTTCTCCCCTCTCTTCGATAGATATCCTCTTCTCTCTTCCATAATTCCTGTAGACTGGCAGGTCGACGTGCGCCCTTTCATTTTGTCGTTGAATTACGATATCGTACTTCTATCAGTTGGGGGCGGCTCCAGACGCAGCATACCGCAAGAATTTGCTGCCTTCACTTTCAAAATGGAACAAATCAGACGTGAAAATCCCCAAGTGAACCACAGCATACGAACGGGTGACGCTGTGCTACAATGATACAGAAAGGCTAGATGCGAGGGCATCAAATTGGAGGGCATTATTGATGCCATTAATTCCAAGAATCCCACAGGGTCGCCATCGGAAGAAGATATACGGAGGGCAGCTTTGGCTGTGTGCAATGGAGATGCTACAATTGGAAATATGTACACGCATTTAAGGGAGGAATCCGCCAACTGCGGGCCGGGATTTCTTTTTCTGGACCGCTTATTCTACCTGCGCACTACACATGCATGGGGTTTGTTGATGCTCTTCAAGCGCAAATGCTCCTGCTCAAGTAGTCCAGAAGAGAAAGCATATAGTTACCCTCACTCTTTTGAAAGCAGAGAGGAACAGGGCCCTAGTATCACCTCCCCGTCACGTGCAGTTAGCGGCATGAAATACAAGACCATAGGCACGAAGCGGTCTATTGCCATATGGAAGCAGGTTTCCGCTTTGAACCTGGGGGGGGCGGATGGAATAGAGCAGCCAGCAGAAGCCTCATGGAAGAGGCCGAAAAATTGATCGCTATAGAAAGGCAGCAAGCCCGAATATCTCCTTTTGCAATGGAAGGTACAGATCCTATCCTTCGCCAACGTTTTCTGCAATTGTCACAAGCCAGAGAATTACAGTTACTTGAGACAGAAATGTCTCCTTCCCAGGTTAAAGATTCACATATTCAGCCTGCCTAGCGAATAGTGTTTTAGTCTAGCTCTGTTTGAGAAACAAACTGTAGAGAAAGGCCATCAATAAACCCTTAAATATCCGTCGATGTCTTCTTGCCACATCACTACTCGACTGCTCATTCTATTTCATGCCTTCCTGTTCAAAAAAAGTATGGTGTACCTCTTCATGCTTCGGATATGCCTCCGCCGTTGTGCTTTTCTTAGCATGCGCCAAACCGCCACCGACTTGGAGCCTATGTTGAGAACTTATGTTGAAACAAAACCTCTCATTTCCACCGCTCCTTCATATCAACCCCAAACCAGGTACTTTATCTCTTCGTGCATATCATGCTTGGGCCACGACACGGCTTCATCCAGACCGTATGCTGCGCGGTTGCCTTTTAAGACAAGTGCCTCAGGACTGCCACGCTCTCATTTCCAAGACCAGCAACCACAATCTCAATTTGGTGAACGACTTGAATGGCTCACTATTCATTCTGACGTCAAATCGTGCCAGAACAACTTCCACACCATCTTCTCGAAGGCACATAATCTTGTTGTCATCACAGTATACGTCCAACATCTCCCTAGTGGGCGCAATGCTCACTTTGGCATCAGTGTCTGCTACTATCGAACGAAAGCAGACCTCCCGCTACTTGGTGCCGCTCATGATTTGATTGCAAGTGCCCCTGGTTACATCATACACTCGGACTGTATCGTCACGTGACCATGACACAGTCTGTCTCCTGTCCACGCTTATCACCACCTTCCACAACGCATCCGTGTGTCCAGTAAATGTCCTGCGTGATTGTGCTCCGGCCTGCAAGCTCCAAACTCGCACCGTCGTACTCTTCCCTCGATACCGCCCAATCCCCATCCGTGCTTATTGCAACGCTCCATACGTCTTTGTCGTGTCCATATAAGACGCTGCATATTTGTGCCCCGCTCTCAGTGTCCCACGCAAGAACGCTTCCGTCGCTCCAACTACATACAGTACGTCGTCCATCCGAGCTTATGGAAACGCTCAGCACCCAGGATGTGTGAACAGTCATCGCTTTTCCGATGATCTTAAGCACAGTCTCCACGTCCTACGCCAGCATCACGTTACCCTCTGATACAACGACCGTGCGACTTCCGTCGGCACTGACCACCACGATACGTACTGAACCCGTGTGGCCGGTTTTCGTGACTTCTGAGCCCTTCTCCGGATCCCATATCCTACTGCTTCCGTCATTTGAACCCGAGACCGCATGCTTCCCATCAGAGCTTTTTGCCACGCAACACACACCACTTCTGTGGCCAGTCATCGCCTCGAGGCGATGACTGGTCGATGATCATCGACCTGCAACCCTGTATTCGCATCCCAGACCCGTACAGTCCCGTCCTCCAACCCTGACACCAGCAAGCTTCCGTTGTAACTAATAGAAACGTTCACCACATATCTGGAGAGACCAATTAGTGCTTGTACGACTTGCGTCCGCGTCTTCGTGTTTCAGACAATCGCAGACTCGTCGTCAGATCCCGATATGGCACAGCTTCTATCAGCGCTTATCGCAGCACTCCATACTATCTGAGTGTGATCAAGCATTGTTTTACGTACTCGCGACCCATTTTTTGCATTCCAGATCACGACTCGTACATCAGAAAAACCAGACACCACCACTGTCCCGTTCGCACATATCGCGACGCTCACAACAGAACTTACATCTCCATTAACCGGCTTTCCGACGTGCAGCCCGGTGCCCACGTCCCAAAGCATCACTGTACCATCGCATGCTCCACAATTTGGTTCTCTTCTGTTCGCGCTTATCGCATCGCTCCGCACACCATCGCAGTGACCGCTCGTATTGTTCCACACTCTTGCTCCCGACCTCGTGTCCAATAATAGCACTTCTCCGTCCTCTGACCCAGATATCGCGCGTGCCCCGTCAGAGCTTATCGAAACGCTCTGCACTCCACTCGTATGCCCTATTAACACGCTTCGCGATTGCACCTTCTCCACATCCCAAACACACACTCCCGTCATCCGATCGGAATTGCAAGAACTTAACCATATTTTACCACTGATATCCAATATGTGATCCACCATTGCTGCTGTGAGCTTGCGATGAAGTCCCTGAACTTTGATGTCATCAGACACGTATTGCTCCACATGCAGAGAATTAAAAAATCTCCAGACTGTACCGGGTGATAAACAATATCTGGTTCATCCTCGTGTATATCAAGATCGTATTCCATCCGCCAGACCCATCCCCATTGTACGTTTTCTGTCTTGTTTCTGTCGAGGTACTAATACTGTAATGGCGAGGCGATGTGCTTACAATACGTGCTTTTGTAACTATGTAGTATTAAGAGCCAACCAGCGACGACGTCGATCGATTGAATAAGCTCATCGTAGAACTTCACATGAGCTAAGTCGGCTGGTGCAGCCATCACTCTCCCCCTCCTCAAGCTCTTGATCACCAAGGTGCTCCAGACAATGTCACCACCTCCTCCGCCTGGCGGCGGTCCGCTTCCGCAGCCGTCGGAAGAAGACGTGCGCCAAGCGCTCCTGCCAACTGCATAGAACTCGAACAACTCATCCGTCGCGCGGTTCATGCTGGCCCGGACCTCGGCCGGACAGACCAACACCCTGTTCATGAACGCTCTCCAAGCGCTTACGACAGCGACGGCTGAGTATCAGAACGCTTTCCTTGCTGGGGCCGATCAAGCGCCACAGCTCAAGAACATCAACGCCCTGAAGGAAGCTCTCAAGGCTCACGAAGAGGCCCAGAAAGAAGCAACAGAAGAAACAAGGAGATGTTTTGCCGCCGTAACCGCCTCACAAGCACTGCTCTGCGATGTTCGTGCAGCATCGCAAACATCTGCTCCAACTATACCGTCCGTTCCGTCTCGTCAAATGGCTGGTCAGCCATCTACTGCAGGACGCTTCCACATCTCCAACAACCCTCCCAAAGCCCCCATTGGTGGAAGTGCCTATGACTTCATCAAGCACGTCAAAGCCTGGGAGGCGGTGGAACTCAGGCCTCTGAAGAAAGATAAGATCCCCGCTGATCTTCATGTCAAGGCTCTAGTATCTGCACTTGCGGAGCAAAGTGCAGACAAAGAGGGACAGCCTGCGGGTTTCAGCCGCCTGATTGACATGAACTTCCTTGGTCCCCTGCAGGAGACCTACGCCTGTGCTGAAGGAGTCTCCCGTTTTTGCGATCAAGTGATAACAGTCAAAGGTGCCAAGAAAGCAGATACAATCACATATTCAGTCATCGTTATGACCAGAACTCGGGTGCTAGGATCGCCCATCTTCCCTCATTGGGAGCGCTGGAGCTCTGCCCACGCCGCAATTGAATCTGAGCCTGACCTTGCAATGTCCCCAGAAGTCGTTGCAGCAATGCTGACAGTGGCCCTGAATACTTCTAAGACAAATGCTATGGAGGGCTTTACCTCCCAGTTTGTCAACATTTGTGAAACGTCTCCCACGTCATCACTTCTGATGGATCTAGAGAGACTAATGCTGCGCTCGAAAGCAAGCTTCCCTGCAGCAAAGGCAGCCGAAAGAGCAATCATTTCTCGGCGGAACACTCAAGTTAGTCGTTCACACTTGGTCCCTGGCTCTTTCATCAGCTCACAGCATCACGTCTCCGACTTCAACATAAACAAAGTCGATCAGCTCGTGCGTTGCTATGTGGCTGGAGGTGTTAATCGAGCACCGTGGCGCACACGCCCCGGCCACGCTGAAATTAGTGGAAAGATCAGGACGGCCCTTCACACTAAGGAAACTCGACACTGCTTTCAATGTTTCCTCCCGGGTCATCTTTTCCGTTCTTGCTCTACTACCAAGGAGCTCATCAGTGCGATTCGTCGCATTCTTCAATGGCTGGTTCCGAACGCATCGTCTTCTCTCTCGTTGAGTAGCAACGATGATCCTATCCGCTCGAACGATCTTCTTCACGCCGTCAGATCATTTTATGCCACGGAATCATTCGGTGAGCTTGATGAACAGATCCGTCAACACGTGAAGCAGGTCTCGACAGACAGTCGCAAGGAATCGGTATTCTCCTTCTATGAGATGGAGATGAACGATCGTCCTGTACCAAATTACTGTGAAGAACCGTGGTTGAAGGTTGGTGAGATTGAGTTCTCTTTTCTATCAACCAGGGAAGACTCATCGCAACATCCGCGCTGCCTTCATGCAATGCCAGATCTCGGCAACCCCAATATACTAGGAGGCTTGTGCTGGTGGAAAGAATACGTACAGTTGATGACGGAGGCAGGTTGGGATCTACCGTATGAGCATCAATCCTCCTCAAAAATGGGTTTTGGCGATGGACCAGCTAGCGCGCCGGTGTGTATTGCTAAGAGAGTCCCGATTCGTATTCTACTGGAAGACAAGAGCTCTATACTCTTCTTCGCCGATCTGCCCATTGTTACAAATCAGGTTGGACTTCTGTTTGGAAAAAATGGACATGAAATCGTTGCGCATGCCCTGTGATCTAGAGAGTGACTCATTCCGTTTTGCGAATCATGAGTGTCCTCCCCAAGTGATAGAGGAATCTCACTATCATATTCTTCTTGCTCATCCAACAAGGCCTGATTCGTCCGAGGACAACATTGTTGTTCCTTCGCCCTATACTGATTGGGGACAAGCACAGCTGCTTGCCCTTAGAGACACTAATAAGAAGGGCGTATTGTCCCACAAAGGTACCTATCTATCAGAAGATCAAGCAGAGCCCTCCCATTCGATAAATAATTCTTCGATTGCACCTGTGCGCGTTGCCGACATCACTGAGCTGCACAGAAAGCTTAGATGTCCATCTACAGCAGGACTGAAGGGTTTTATCAAAGATTCTCAAAGAAAAGCCCTCTCAGCAGACCAAAATACAGAAGTGGAACGCTTGGTTTGCAGTCTATGTGAAGAACGCGGACCAACTCCGGCTAGACCAATGGTTGCTATGCCTGACTATCGGCAGCCAGGCGCGTCCGTGCACATGGACGTAGGATCATTCAACTTTCCACACAGCAAGCACCAGCTGAAAGCACTGGTCATGGTCGATGCGTTTCCCTACTGATTACTGGCGCCTTGTATCCGATCTGCAAGATAAAATCTTTGCGGGCAGACGCGGCCCCAGAGTATCAGACAAAGAGCTCCACCTCTTCTGACACGGCCCTAATCTACATTGAGAGAGCAGAAGGAACATATTCTACCGCTGTTACGGACCTTGGTCCTCAGTTTGATTCTACAATGTTCCAAACTTTTCTCAGTAGGCTTGGCGTGGAATGTAGGATAGTTCCGAGAGAGTCACATTGGCCCAACATGGCCGAAAAAGGAATCGACTTGCTACGAATGGAGGTCAAGGTGATCATTAACATGTTTTCTGTCTCAAACGACCAAATGTCTCCTGCTGTCCTATCCCAGGGAGCGATCAAGCGAGCCAATAAGAAGATAATGAAACGGTATCAAATGAGTCGTGAATCTATCCATAGAGGAAACAGAACCGTCAGAACGCAAGAAGAAGACTTCCAACCACTGTTCTCACTCTGTCCAGCTCGAGTTTCTGATAAAGAACTGGAGGATCTGCTAAGCTGCATAGACGAAAAGCGCGAGAAGGTCACTGAAACTCGTGCCCGACTGCGTATTCTCTCGGCACTGCGCAGCCAGGTCAAGCAAGCGCCGCCTCAATTGAGAAATGGCGATAGCTTTCTTTATTGGAAGACCGAGACGAATGCCTCCAAGTCCCGCTGGGCTGGCCCCGCAATATGCCTTGGTCAAAACAGAAGCATAATCCTTGGCCTGGAAGGAGGGCATCCCTTTGTTGTTCACTCGACCCGTGCGAAGTTTCACGGTCGGTCTGCGCTCCAGCAGCAACAAAGATGGGCACACATGCCTGAGAACCCGGAACTGCATCGGGTGTTACCTGCTGACGCATCTTTGCTGACCTCTATCGCTGACGATGAACCAAACCTCTACGCTATTTCGACCGAACTGCCCTGGCATACAGAAGGACTCCAGTCCTGCTGTGCTGTCGATGCTGCGCATTCTTCGCTTCCAAGAATTGAATTGGACGTCTTCGATGATTCATCCGACATGCCTGGTGTAACTTCCATCGTGCTAAAAGACGATGCAAATGATTTGGTAATCGAAAGAGAGGGTTCCGGCGTGCATCCAGAGCCCAAAGAAGTCACCGATATGAGTCAGAAGCTTGTAATGCCGGGATCTGCAAACACTGCGACGAAACCGGACTTTTCCGAACGTCCCTCAACAAGGGAGGATGCCAGTGCATGCGAGCTTGATAAGGAAACCCGGGGCTGGCGAAGACAGAAACACACAGTGCCCGTGTACACGTCGACACCGCAAGGCGTGCTGTTCAACAAGATCTTTCTAATAAACAGCAAGCTCCAACGAGTCAGAGTGGCTGATTTCATGACGGTGAAAGAAGAACCTAGGTTTGTCGAAGCAATGCGCAAGGAGTTACAGTCTTTCGTAGAGTTCAAGTGCATCGATTCGATGCCCTACAAAGACCTTCCCTTTAATGCCAATGTCATATCAACACGCTGGGTTCTCTCCGAGAAAACCAAAGATGATGGGAGTGTCATTGTGAAAGCGCCGGTTGTTGCCCGGGGCTTCGAAGACAAAGAAAAATCAACCGCTACTGCAGATGCCCCCACAGCTTCAGCCGCTGGACAGCGATTAGTTCTTGCTGCTCTTGCCGAAAAGCAATGGTACCGGAGATGTGGGACTTCAAGACGGCTTTACTTCAAGGAAACGAACTCAAGCGGGACATTTGGATTGTTCCGCCTTCCACTTTTGTTGAAAAAGGTGTCGTGTGGAAGCTTTTGATGCCCATTTATGGTCTGGTTTCGGCTCCAAAGTTTTGGTACGATAGACTGACACAGGTTCTCTCATCATGTGGCTTCACGGGATGTCTGTTGGATGACGGACTCTTTCGAATCGTTGACGCGTCTCAAGAAATCGTTGGCATCCTTGCAATGCACGTTGATGACGCTATGGGTGGAGGGACAGATGCGCTGCGAAAAGCTATGGACAAAGTCAGTAGTACTCTGCAAAATTGGCCTTCATGAGTCCGAAACGTTCACGTACAAAGGCCTCAGAATAAGTACGGTACGCTCCTGTAAGAATAAGCCATTTGAAATCGTTGTGGACGGAGATGAATATCTTGAATCGACCGAGCCGATGAAGACCCCAAAGGATCTTAAGAAACCAACGGAGGACACTTTTCTATCTCCCTTGGAACACTTCGAGTATCGCTCCGTAGTTGGAACTATAAGTTATGTGGCAGGTGCCTTTCGGCCGGACCTGGCAATGGAAGCATCAAGTCTCTCCCGTCATTTGACATCTCCGACAGCTGCACATGCCCAGGCCGCTAACGAAGTGTTGCAATATGCGAAAGATAACCGTATCGCGTTTACTTACAGGAAAGGCGCAATGTCCTTGGCGTCATACACAGATGCGGGAGCGATCGGCAAATGTCGTGAAAACCGATCTCAAGGAGGTCGCCTCTTTGCGATGACAGACAAAAGTGGGCATCGAGTTACGGCCTGGGTGTTCTGGGAATCAAAAGTGATTCATCGCGTGTGTCGTTCTTCTGCTGCGGCGGAATGTCTCTCAGCAGTTGAAGCCTTCGAGGCACAGACTTGGCTGGCAAACATGTGGACTGAACTCACGGGTTCAGTCTTGGGCGATCAGAAGACGATCTTGACCGATAACGAGGGTCTTGTGAAGAAGGTTGTATACACTTCACTTCCGTTAGAGAAACGCCTTCGAACCGACATGGCAATTCTTCGTTAAAGAATTCGACGTGGAGAGTACAAGATGACCTGGGTTCCAGATGGAGCGATGCTGGCCGATGCCCTTTCTAAAGGTGATATCCACAGTACGAATGGAGCACGAGAACAGCTCAAGCGATCGCTGATGCGCGCTCTTCGCTCCAACTGCACGTTCCTTCAGGGTGTGCCGACCGCACAGTGACTCGGGAGGATGTGTCGAGGTACTAATACTGTAATAGCGAGGCAATGTGCTTACAATACGTGCTTTGGTAATTAAGTAGTATTAAGAGCCAACCAGCGACGACGGCGATCGATTGAATAAACTCATCATAGAACTTCACAGTTTCGACAGTCATATTGTGAAGTATGACAGCAGCTCGAGCAATGACTTGTATTCTTGAAACTTCCCACAACTCACTTGCTGTATAACTTTTTTTATCTTCGAAACAGCACACAAAAAACTCTTTCAACACATTTTCGAACTCCCTCCTGTAGTTTAGAGAATTGTCTCTCCTTGTCGGTTGTTGGCTCCGTAAACGTTTTTATAAAGATCTTCCATCCCAGGTATATCCCGTCGGCCAGATAATATGAGCAATTAAAGGATTGTCCTGCCACGACATATGTTGGGTGGGTTGACGGGAACTCTCCTGACAAGACTCGATTAAAGTGCTGGCTAACTGCCAGTATGTTAAGGTCATTTAATGCCCGAGGTAGTCCAAATTGGTAGGACCATATCCACAGATCCAGGGAGCACACCACTTCCACTCTGACGCTAGGCTTTCCGTCCTTGCCGACCATGATGCCCTGTAAGGCTTTGGGGCAATTTTTCCAGTACCACCCCGCACAGTCCAAACACCCTATACAGTCCGGGAAACCAACTGCAGCAAACTGCCTCTCTATACGCGCAATATAATTTTCGTCAGGATCACGGAGGTTACAATCTCCGAAGCATTCATCTACAGCTTTACAGAACTCCTGTACACACAAAGAGCCTGTAGTTCCAGACACATCGAATAGGTCATCACTGAGATCTGATGGTAGGCCGTAGGATATTTGTCGCAATGCTCAAATCACCTTAAGCAACGGAGTAATTCCTAGCCTTCCAGTATCATCAGGACGAAACCCTACTCTGACGAAGCCACGACGGCAATACATATTCTGGATTATTGAGCACGAGGCATTCCGAATCTGCGTTCAAGAGCAATATCACGTTGCTCTGGTCGACAATGATTTGTATCTGGCCGCGAAAGGGACTCTGGCCCGAAGTACTTCAACATGTAGCGTAAATGTGCGCCGGAATAATTGCAGTGAATGTTCGCAGCCTTTCCTAACACTGATCCACCGTGTACTGCGTCCCCAGTTAGCAGCTCCAGTCATACCATTTGCATCCAAAATGCAACAACAACTGCTTCGTCCGCATCAACGCAGGCGCCTTCCAAGACCGTTTTGGCTTTGGAACTCATTTAAGGAGGTCAATATGAGACGCGATTGCCACTTAGAAGGGGGATACTGGGGATGCAGCGGAGGCAGGTCGGAACGCAGGCACGGGAGATCGAGGTCTAGAGATGCAGGTTAGCGGCGAGATGGCGGCACGGAGAGACGAAAAAGTGACAGGCAGATGCGACAATGAAGAAGGGATGAGTGTGTCGCACGGGTTTCGGGGTGTGTGGTGCAAGGAACGATGGTCCAATGTTTACTGAGGCTAGAGGTCGGTGTACTAAGAGGGACGGCGGCCGAGGCGCCGTCTCTGGGGTGGACACCTGGCGTGCGTGTGTGCGTGTGACAGGTGTACATGGGAATCATGACAGAAATCATGACAGAGAGGCAAAGCGACCATACAGCGACAGAAACCAGACATGGGAATCATGACACTCCCCCCGTCGCTGTGTGGTCGCGGCCTGGATTTGTAGGCGGGGGTGGGGGTGTGACTTTGATTTGCGCCGTGAGGTTGCGGAAGGGGTCGGTCCTGAGCGGCTTGGTCAGGGTATCGGCGAGCATGTCCGCGCTGGGGACATGGGACATTTTGATGTGTCCTTTCTTGGCGTGGTGCGACAAGTAATGATGACGCAGGTCGATGTACTTGCGTCTTTTCGTGGGGCCGGTGTTGTGTGCGACCCAGAGGGCGGACTGGTTGTCCATGAAGAAAGGGGTGGGGCTGGAGCTGGGCATGCGCATGTCGCCGAGAATCCTGCGAAGCTATGCGTTTTGTTGTGCTGCCGCTGTGGCTGCGATATATTCCGCTTCGCAGGTGGAGAGGGCAGTTATTTTCTGCTTGTGGGAGCCCCAGCAGATGGGTGTGCCGTTGTACAGGGGGATGATGCCTGAGATCGACTTGCGATCTGTTACGTCTGCGGCATGGGCGGCATCGGAGTACGTGGTGAGGAGCGATGCTGATGAAATGGGATTTGTGGCGGGTGTGTTGGGGTGCAACTTCTGCTGCGCGGCGGGAAAGAAAACCCGTGGTTGAGCGTGTGTCCAGCGTAGCGCAGAATCCGCTTTAGGGCATTCCAATGGCGCTTTGTAGGAGCCTTGGAGGCGACCGAGAGACGATTCACAACGAAATAGATGTCAGGACGGGTCGAGTCTGCGATGTAGCGCAGATCACCAACTATTTGTTGGTACTCTTTGGCCTGCTTGTGCAGGGGTTTGTCCTCGGGGGTGGGGCCGTGCAGTCGAATTCCGTCTTGGTACGGAGTTAGCTTGCTGTTTACGACATGCATCTCGCATTTGCCGAGGATAGTCGCTATCGCGGTGGGCTGGCAGATGTGGCCGGCGCCGTCGCGAGATTTGTGGACAGTCCATCTGAGCAGCGTCTTGGGTTCTCCTAAGCGTTTTATGATGTACGCCGTTGTGAGTATTTTTGCGAAGTCGTCGAGGAGCGTGGTGGAGGTGGCTGCAACCGTGAACTCATCCATGCTTATGGCCACGAAGGTTGCCGCGTTGCTGGATATTTTGTGGAACAGACATGTGTCGGCTTCTGAATGGCGAAATCCGTGACGGTGGAGGAGGGCGAAGACGGCAGTGAGTTACGTGTAGCCTGCTTGTGGCGTGTCGTAAAGGGTTTTGAGGAGCTCGCCTCCTTTGCAGGGATGTTTGTATGTCCCGTCAAAACGGGGGCGTTGGCGTACATACACTGGTTTTTTCCCACTGTGGTCGAATTTTTCGTGGAGGTAGACAGCTTCGATGTCTATATGCTCCATGTGTAGCTTGTGTGCTGCGGCCATGACAAATAAGAGGCGCACTGAGGACTTATCGGCCATATAGGTTGTTATGCGGTTCGGGTCGTAATGGACGTGGGGGAGCATGGTGTCCCCGCGTGCAGCACATCGTGCTTTGCGTTTGACAATGTCACCGTTTTTGTCGCGCTTATAGCGATATCCCATGGTGAGGGGGATAAGGCGTGTTTTGGGCGGGAGGTGCTTGTTGGGGGTCCATTTGATTACCTGTTTTTTGTCTAGTGCGTCTAGTTCTTTGTCATGGGCCTCTGCCCAGAGTGGTGCGTCAGGATATTTCTTGGCCTGTCCTCGGTTGAGGGGGACAGGTGTCGATATGGAGATGTCCATTGGCGTCTTATGCGGGGTAAAGGCCTTGAACGCAGCTACAGTGGTTGCGGTTGGATCTCGCGAGGCATGGTAGTGGCGGAAGTCCACTGTTCGTATACGGTGGATTTTTGAGGTGGCGGCGTCTATGACGGTGAGGTGTGTGTCGTCATGGGGGTGCAGGTACCGTACTGTACGTGATCTTGATTGTAGCTTCGGGACTTTTGCACGTTTTCGCGGGGGTGTGATGCCCAGCTGGCCGAATATGTGGAATTGGGGGATGGCGGGGCCCGCGTTGTGCCATTCAGTGGTGGGGAGCTCTTTGGTGCCGTAGTGCATTTTGTGATTATCTTTAAATGTTGCATCTCTGATCGCGTCTTCCCAGTGGTGGTGGCCGGGGCCACTGTGGTGGAGGGCAGCCCGTGCCGCGTTGAGAAGCGTCCTGTTTATCCTTTCGACAAGGCTGTTCTCTTGAGGGGTATAGGGGATGGTGGTGGAGTGCCGTGTGCGCTGGTTGTGGTATGTCTGTATGGCTGTTGCTGACATATATTCTAGTGCCTTATCGGTGCGGAGGACTCGTGGTGAATGCCCTGTGTTCTCCTTGATAATGGTAAGGATATAGTCAAGGCGTTGCAGGGTTTGTGCTCGTGATGGCATAACGTCGGTGATGAGATACCGTGTGGTTGTGTCGAGAACTGTTAGAACATACTTGTTTCCTTGGCGGGACGTGGGCGCAATGGGTCCGCATATATCGCTGGTGAGGGAGAAGCCAGCGGGGTATGTATGGACCGTGGGTTTGTGTGGGCGGAGCCTTTGTTTTGCGTCTGCGCAGCTGGGCACGTGATCTTGGGTACATATCTCGCCAGGGAGGGTGGTTTTTTTGGCAGGAGGCCCTTCAGTGCCATGGTTTGTATTGTGGCAGGGCGGACGTGGTTTAGGATCATGTTCCAGTGGTGGAAGGCATGATCCAGGGCAGCGCCACCGGGGGTGGGCGGCAGCAGGGCGGGGTTGTGCATGGTGTGCATGGGGGTGGGTCGCCTTGTGGGGGCCGGCAGTGGTGGTGGTGGTGGTGCGGGGCGGGGAGGGGTGGGAATTGTGGTTGAGGGGGGGCTCTACGACGGGAGGCCGTGGCGTTTTTGTGTGGGGTGTTTGTCCGTCGGGCTGTACGTGCAGCATGTGCATGGTTAAGGGGGTGATGTGGTGGGCGGAGGACGTACAGAACTTTCTTAACTGAGGCTGTGGCAATAATCTGTGGGCGCTTTGTGTTGGTTGCTAGGATGGCGGCGTCATAGGGTTTGAAGATGACAGCTCCGTACTGTCTTGCAATGTCATGGACCGATAACAGGTTTTGGCGTATGGCGGGATTTGCAATTGCAGGTAAGGTGAGGGTCTTATTCTTGTTCGTCGGGATCTGTAGGGGACCCGAGTGAGTTGCGGACGAGGTGGATGATGTCGCGGTGTTAGTTATGATGCGTCTGGTGAGGGGGCGCATTCCGGGGGCGGCATTTGTCACGTGTGTCGGGCTGGCTCCGGAATCAAGGATATATTTCATACCGTCGGCATCTGTCTGTATTTCGGAGTGAAAAGCTTGTAGCTCATTTGAGAGGGCATTGGTGCTGTCCTCCGCCGCATGTTGGGCTTTGGTTGTGCGGCGTGCTGGGGGACGTCTCGTTGGTGCTGCGACAGGGGCGGGCTGCATTTGCCAGGGCGGGGTGTTTGCCAGTGTTAGGGTGTCTGTATTTGGTACGGAGCTGGGGGTGGCATTTGGGGTGTGTATTGCGTGTTGTACCACTGTCCCCGGGGGTAAGGGCGTCTCTTGTTCCGCCCTCGTGGGCGGGTTTGGGGTTCACGCTTGGTCGGGCGGGGATCGGGGGTACTAAGGCCTTGGGGGGTTGGTGGTTTGTTGTCTTGCCGGGCAGTTGTTCGGGCTTGTACGGCGTTGAGGCGTTGTTGGATCGCCCGGATTGAGGTCGAGACGGTCGCGGTCTCAGCCCATGTGTCGGGTAAATGTTTGAAGGCGTGATGGTGTTCTGGCCTTTGATAATGGCATCGACGGTTACTGTTTCGTCGGCAGATATGTTTGGGTATTGTGCAAGACGCATACGCATAGGTAGCGTTCTGTGTTTTTTGATGTACTCGTCGACTGTGGTGTCAGGGGTAAGGCGAAGGCAGTCGGTTTCCTGCCTTAGGAGTAGATGAGTTGTAAGGGAGCTGTCCGTAAAGTGGGTTTCGATTGTTGACAGTAGCTCCGCTGGTGAGGCGTCGACGGTTAGGTCGGTTGTTTCCGCTAGGTCCTGTGAGAGACTGTTCGTAATCAACATACGCATTGAGGCGCAGTCCTTTGTGTGCTTGGCCTGTTGTACAGGTCCTGTCGGGGAGGTGTGTGCGAGGAATCAAGCACATGTTGCGCGTCATTGATAACGGCGATGTCTCGAAGTGCTTGTCTCCATATGGGGAAGTTGGTTCCTTCTGAGAGGAGGGCGGGTAGGTGTCTGTAGAAGGGGAGGGGCGCCGATTGGGAGTGACATTTTCCTCGTGTGGATCCATGAGATGGGTGGGGGGGATGGCGGTGGTGTAAGAGAGGGTTGCGTGGTGGGGCTCGCGGTGGTGGTGCGGTGCGGGGATGGGAAAGTGTGGGGGGGTGGTTAGTGCTGCGAGGCGGCGCTCGACGTGTTGTGACGGAGGCGGGACTGGCAGGACTGGGTTGGGACGATCTGCGGTGTGACGCTCGATGAGGGGGAGGGATGGGGAGGCAGAGTCAGTCGAGGGAGGGGTATACTGCAGGCTGGTGGGGGTGTTGCCGCGTGGTGCAGGGGGTGTGAGGCCGGGTGAGTGGCGTTGTGATCTGCGAAGGGGCGGTCTGTGATCGTGTTGCAGGGTGGGTTTGCGATTCGGGACCATAACCTGTGTTGCAAGGAACGATGGTCCGATGTTTACTGAGGCTATAGGTCGGTGCACTAAGAGGGACGGCGGCGGAGGCGCCGTCTCTGGAGTGGACACCTGGCGTGCGTGTGTGGGTGTGACAGGTGTACATGGAAATCATGGCAGGGTGCATTGTAAAATCATGTCTACTTGTTGAAGGCTGAAAATGGATAGTACAGCATGAGTGGAAACCTCAGAGTTCCAAACTGTTGAAATGAAATCTGGCACTCCACAAAAATGGGCCTGCCACTATATTTTGAACACTTGGCATCAAATTGGAATTGAAACCCAACATGGGTGGAGATGCTGTAAAGCCCCGGGGGTATCTCGTTGTCTTCACACTAAGAGCATAGTTTGGGTTTCTTGGCAGATTTACCAAGCTACGTGTGATATCTGCGTAAGGGTTATTGTTCACAGTAAAGTACGAAAAAGGAGCAGCACCGCCCGGGGGGAAAATCCGAACAAGTCTAGCCTTCCAACTTTATCGCGTCCTTACACTTTTGACAGTCACAGCGGCCGCGCCAGTTCAGGGTGTGGAAATTACTGTTCGGATCCTTGCCCCATTGAAAAGCCCAACAGCCGGGAGCCACAATCGTTCTGCAGTGGCCATCGCAAATGTACTGACCATTGGCATTCTTCTTTGCGTATCGCTCGCTCACAAACTGATCAATGACGGCGGCACAGTTGGGACCTATACCCTGACCCTGCGCCACCTGTTCGCAGTGAATCAATGATTTGTGAGCGTCATTCACAGCATCGTAGGCACTCTCAGAGTTGGCACACTCGTGGCAGCAGGGGCACTCTGAGATGAGAGGCAGTCCAGACGGCGGGCACTCGCGCCAGCCCTCATCGCAGGCCAGTTTGCGGTCATAGTTGATTCGGCTCAGACATTCTGTGGCCGATGCTTTGCCGCTTTGGCCAAACGTCGGGTTTTCAGGGTAGTAGGGTGGATGATCAAAGTGGCAGGCTCCGTCCAAAGCGACCACTTTGCACGGGTAGATGGTTGAGTAGCGCTCGCCATAGCAGCTTCGACCGCCCGGGTTATTTGCGCAGGTGAACGAGTCTCCGCACATGTAGAAACACGACTTGGTAGGATCGTTACCTTTCGTGACCAGCATGGTTCCCCCCATCGGCGACTGGTTCCCCCACCAAGTCTTGCCACCACCGCAGTTGAATCCCAGTTCATCGGCCACTGGCTGCAGTTCGTTCGAGTTCTTGAAGCCGGAGCGTCCTTCATCGCAGGTATAAGACTGGCCGCTTCCTCTCAGTGCGACACAACAAGATTCAGAACAGCTGCTGGGGCGCTCATTTTTCTTCACCCAAACCAGGTTGCTTTCGCGGTTGTCCGTCCAGCACGTGTAGCCTGGCTCGCACACCAGACTGCTGCCCACTCCCGCCAACAGTGCCAGCGACACAGCCACTAGCTTCATGCTTCCTTCCTTGTTCATTCTGGCAGCTTTCGCTCGACTTGCTCACTCAGCGATGACTTTCTCTGAGTATTTTTCCAGGTTAGTCCTATTTATGTGAAAAAGCGAAAACGAATATCTCGTGATCAAAGCGCTGTATGAACATGTGTTCAGAGCTCTTAGCATATCCGATGGATCAGTTTCGGCGGAAAACAATCCCCAAGCTACTATACTGGACAAGTCTTGAAGGTGAAATGAATCACTACGGTGTAAGATTTGTCCGTGCCGATACGAACTCGCATTCTTCGTTGAGGTTTGCTGCGTCGAGGAGCGCACCTGTCGGATGCGTCTCGTTTTCTTGCGCCTGGCAGCAGGGGCCGGGGCAGTCACCACAAGGCCTCACGTGATCGCATTTACTTCGGTGTTCGTCTTCTCCGCCGCGAGGATCCTCCCTGCCTCTTCAGAGACGGCTCACCCATTGCGAACCCGAACGGTCTACATACAGTCGTGCGAGAAAATATAAAAGTCACGAAAAAATTACTCAAAAATAAATCCAAGCGTTCAGTGTACAAGGGGGGTCGCGCAATAGTGCTACTTGGAGTACTGCCTCCCACGCATTAGTGCAATGCAAAACGCCATGGCACGGTTATCATATTTCATACAAGTGTTCATACACGTGTGGCTTCAGCAGTAGCAGAACTGCAGAGTCGAAGATGCTCGCTTCAAACAGGACACAACTGCATGTAAATTGATAAATCGTAATCCTCATGGTTGTGTCTTTACTCGTCGTCGCCGTCTCGTGGGTCTAAGTACCGCGTGTGACAAACTGTAATGCGGACAGTCTGTCCTTGCGGTCCGTGACGCGTGCACCCTTCAGTTTCTGATGAAGAGAGTTGCGGTCCGTCAGTCCCGGGGGACGCTGAGGGGTGCGCGCGGAGGTGGATCTGGGGTGTGCTCTTGGATCCTGGCTGCGGGTGCCGTTTGGTTTGATGATTTGGCACAGCTCCTTGAACCGAATGGGGCCTAGCGCTTTGGTGAATTGGTCTGCGGGGTTGTTCACTGTGGGGATGTGCTCTGCTGCTATGTTCGCGCTCTGAATGTGGTGCTGGAGGTGGTGGTGCCTCACATCGATGAGTTTGCGTCGCCGTGTGGGTGCCGAGTTTTCGGCTATCAAGATCGTTGATTTGTTGTCTATGAAGATGGTTGTTGGGTGTGTTTAGGGGTGCTGCATGCCCTGGAGCAGCCGGCGGAGCCATAGTGTTTGTTGAGCGGCGCGTGAGGCTGCTATATATTCAGCTTCACATGTGGATAGGCCCACGACGTCTTGCGGAGAGAAGGTCCATGCTATCGGTGAGTGCCCGATTGTGTGGAAACTTCCTGTGAGTGACTTGCGACTTTTCGCGTTTGCGTAGTCGGCGTCGCTGTACGTTCGGAGGCAGACGGGTGAGCTAGCGTGGTACGATATGGTTTGGGCTTTGGTGCCCTTGAGGTACCGTAGTAACCATTTTAGCTGATGCCAGTTTGCTTGGGTCGGTTGCTGGCTGTGTCGTGTGAGTTGGTTTGTGGTATGATATGCGTCATATCGAGTGCTGTCGACGAGATATCTTAGATCTCCGAGGATTGAGCGATAGTGACTTGCTAGGGTGGGAGAAACGGGTGCCGTCTCGTTCAGTGTCGCTTTTTTTGGTTGCGGTGCGGGTGTGGTTTTGAGGTTGCATTCGGCCATGTTGTGCTTCTGGAGTATAGTGTCGATGGCCTGTTGCTGTGATACGTGGATGCTGCCTTGTGCATATCGTGTGATCTGCCAGCCGAGATACGTGGTTGGAAAACCTAGGTTTTTGATGGTGTACTTCTTTTGCAACGTGGCCAGGAGGTCTTCGATTAGGTGTTGGTGCGACGCGGTGACTAAAAAATCGTCCATGCTGACGGTGACGAGCAGCTTGCTGTTGGCCCTGACGCTGGTGAACAGGCAGGGGTCGCTGTTGCATTGGAGGTAGCCGTGTGATTTTAGGTGTTTTTGGAGTCCTGATGCGTAGCGATGTCGTGCTGAACGGCCTCCGTAGAGGTTGCCGAGAAGCTGTCCCGCTGGGTGTGCATGTTTCATTGAGCCGTCAAATCGTGGGTGCTGGCCGACGTATACGGGGAATTTTGGGTCGTGGGACTCATGGAGGTATGCTGCGGTGATGTCCATGTATTGTACGGGCTATTGGTTCGCTGCTGCGATTGCGAGTAAGGTGCTTACTGACGTCTTTTCGGCCATGAATGTGGATGTTTTCTTTGGGTCGAAGTGCTGTCCTGCCTTCATGCGGTCGCCTCGTATGCAGCAACGGGCTTTGCGTTTGGCGATTTTGCCTTCCGGTGTGCGCTTGTACCGGTATGTCATTGTTAATGGGATGAGCGTCTCATCGGGCGGCACTTTTGTCGCTGGTATCCATTTGATAGTGCGCTGTTTGTCTAGAGTGTCTAACTCGTCGTTGTGTGCTGCTGCCCATTGTTGGGCGTCAGGGTATTGCCGCGCTGCGTGTACGTGCCGGGGTGCAGTTATGGTGGCGTCGACTTTGCTGGGCGGTGGGTTGTGTCGTGTTGGTGTGCGCGTTCTCTGACGCGTTCTGTGCCGAGAGGTTGTGATCTTGAATGCTCGGTTGGACGTGTGCTTGGGGTCCTGGTGCCTGGCGTATGGTCTGAAGTCGATCGCCCTGATGATGCGGTGTCGGAGGTTGCGTATGGTGAGGGTCATGACGTGGGTTTCCGATATGGGATACATATATCTTGCGAGTTCGCTGCGCCCTTGTAGTTTTGTTTTGTGTGCGTGTATGGGGGCAGTGCCGATTTGCCCGAATGCGAAGATGCGGGTCATGTGGGCTTGGCGTCCGTGCCAGAGTGTCCATGGACTTTGTTGGGTGGCGCTGTGCCGCATGATGTTGTATTTGAAGGCTACGTCTCGTACGGCATCTTCCCAGAATTGTGGTGGGAGGTCTGCGCGGTGTAATGCGGCGCGCGCATTTGTGAAGAGCGTCTTATTGATCCGCTCTGCTATTGAGTTCTCTTGCGGTTGATGGGGCGTGTTTGTGGTGTGCTGTATGCCGTGCGAACTGTACGTGGCCTTGGCATGTGACGATGTGAATTCCTTGGTATTGTCCGTTCTGTATGCGAGCGGTAAATTGTTTTGGATGGCGAGTGTTTTGAATAGTTGTGGAATTATTGGGTTGACTTCCTGTCGGCGTCGTAGGTAGTATGTGACGAGATACCGGCTCGCTGTTTCGACGCATGTGAAAATATGTGCCTTTCCATGGGTCGAGGGTGGGGAGATTGGGCCGCAGGTGTCCGAGCTGAGCTGTTCTGCTATCTTCTGAGAGTGATGTGCGAGCTGGTGTGGTTGGGGTTGTTG